>NC_066396.1:65468683-65768683 GCF_013377495.2 Cygnus atratus
AATCATTGCTACTGTTTCACCTCCCATATTAATGTGGGAATCTGACTGGTTTGGTGCATAAAAAGTTATTAACAAGTGGAAAGAGGTGAAGACAGGAGATAAAGGTATGAGAAAAAATCATTTAAAAGAAATTTAAAACACTAATGTCTCACCTTGAAAGAAATAGAGTGCCAACATGGGTATATCCAGTTATTTTGGAAATGGGCTGTAAGAAATTTAGTTCAAGGATGAACAATCAGAGTCATAAAAAGACTGCATGCAATAAACAATCATGACAAGTAATACCAGTAAAGTATCATTTAAGACTTAAAGTATGCCAAAATTAAAGCCACAAGTTCAATCTCAACTTAGTTTCTTGAGTATAATGATATAACCTGTAACATATACTGGATTCATCTTTGAGTGCTTGCTCCTTTCTTTTATTCAATTATCTGTAAATGTTTTACTTGATCTCAAACAAATGTATTTTTGAAGTTGTTCATTTCTGTAAAGAAAAAAAATCGAGAACAAATATAATTCAATCCAAACCACATTTAAGAATTAATGTTGCATTTAGTTTGGCTACTGAGCTGAAAACTTATTTTTTTCACAAAGCTTCAAAATATGCTTAGTGAACCCACCTGCCCAAATAATTGCTTTTAATTTGGCACAATACAGTTTTCTGCAGTGCACCAGCTCTCTCTTCTCCTCTAGCAGAACTGAATACACAGACTTCTGTATTATTACCCCTAAGAAAAAACCTTTTCTATTTCTTCTTTTCATCCACAAGCACAAACAACTGTGCCACTCTGTTACAAAACAATGCATATTCATTTGGCTAAACCAAAAATTAATATGTTCCTCAAAGTGTTAAAATTTGAGGTATTTCAGCAAGAATAACTTCAATTTGTTGTCCAAGTATTTTTTCAAGTTGTAAAACACGTTGGTTTGCTCTCTCCTTACTGACCAGCAAAGAACAGACTTCAACTGCCTATATTTCTTGAAAACAGGAATCTAAAGATATAAAGTGGCTCCTAAAATAAAAAGTTGTTTCTAAAAATAGTATGTGGGATTTTCCTTTACATTTGGGGTTCTGAAAGGATGACATTTGGTAGATTTCACAGCTTTGGTTAGCCATTATGTCACATACTGACACATTAGGGTATAAAAACTTGCATAGACTTGTGGTTTCCTGATTTTTACCTGCATGTGATTTTTTTTTTTTTTTTTAATCAGCTACAGTGTTGAATTTTACTTCTCCAAGTAGAATTTACTTCTTCTAAATAAATAAATGGCTTTTGCAAAATATTATATACCGGAATTCCCAAAATCTGGGAAAAATGTGCATGACAAGTCTTCAAGGCAGCTCTGAAAGTAGCCCCTTTAAAGCTACCTCTCCAAAACCACCTTGGCAACATTTTGCTGGCTGAAAAGGAGCCAACACAAGTAGGGGCTGACCCTGGCAGCCTGAAAACTCTGGATTTATTGTGGCCTGGAGAGCGCTACCCCAGTCCGTGCTGACCACAGCAGTCATGACCACGCATTCAGCAGTCCCTGCTCACCTCCCTCTGGCACTGGTTATTGAACCCTGGCTTTCCAAAAGGCTCTGCTCCTGTATCAGAAGCAAAAGATGTGTTCAAAGCTTTAAAAGAAATCAAATGTCATTTGCTGGACAGTATGGAATGAATGATTGTTAGCTCAAAGCTTAAACCAAATCTGGAGCCTTTGAGGAGTTTAATAATCACTTACTAAGCTCTTACTGCCTCTATTTATTTGTTTATTTATTTTTCTGAGAGTCTGCCTTTTTTTCAAAAAGTTTTGTAAAACTTCTGACAAAAACATTTCTGTCAGTTCTGTGGTTTTTTTTTTTTGAAAATGAATTAACATTTGATTTATTTAATATTAATGCAAACCTATGTTGTTTCTAGAAATCATGTAACCCCTCATGGATTTATTCATTATATATGCTCAGACACATTTTACTATCTCTTCAGACTAAATATTAATGTTTTAAATAATGCTGAGATATAAAACCATTGGAAAACAAACATAAGGAAAGTGCTGACAAGGATTTGCTGGGACAGGAATATGTTAAATAAATAAAAAGCAAAACGTGTGAGGGAAGACTTCTGTGCCATAGTGCCAGCTGGGAAAGAAGAGAAAACTAATGACTTGCTGATATAAGTAATGGACAAGAAGTGACAGGATATGCAATGACAAATCTTCACCAGAAGAAAGCTGGAGGGATATCAGCTGAGTGGGGGGCTGTGAGAGCAGACTGCCTCTGCTTCTCTTCCAACCACACAGTGAGCTGGAATAACAAACTTAAATAAGAATGTCTCATTTTCTTGCTTACCTGGTTATCGGGTTAGTTTTCTGCTATTCGGGGGAGGTTAGTCATATTCTTATGTGATTTTCAATCAGATCACATAAGTACCAAAGAAAAGATAGGGTGAGGCGAGCAGGTAGGAGAGAAGGAAATATGCCAGTGAATGAGAGCTATTAACTTAGCACTAGTTGTCTTATGAAACCACATCCTCAGGTCTTTGCTCACAGCTCTTCAGAGAAGAACCTACTCTACTTCTGACATGCCCAGACCAAGGAGGGGCAGAATTTGCGTGAATTTTTGTGTGCTTGAATTTAAAATAAATAAATATATTCAGAATTCTATGTTCTGCAGCTTTTTTTTTTTTTTTTTTCTTTAGAGAGTGGTAAAGTGGTCTTCTGAAGACCATGTGACAGAATAATACTAATACTAAGCAAATTTCTGTAAGCATTTTTGTCTTTTAAATGGTACATAGCTCTTTGTACATGCTACCAAAAGTTGTTGCAAATAAAAGTAATCCTTGTAAATATCACTACTTCTTTTACACATTAATTCAGTACCTGTTAGGAGCTGCGCAGACAGGTTCAGTATATTTAACAGTTTCACACCTGAAAGCAGTCTATATGACAGGTCAATGTGTGCTCAGGTCTGTGACGAGAATCTTCTATGCTCAGCCTTTACCAAGTCTGGAGCTCTTCCTGGACTAACTTTAGTGAGAACATTCTCATACAAGACTCAGCTAGTAAGTTGTACAGATTTTATTTACTCTGACTAAAAACCCAGTTAAATCCAACAGAAGAACAGTCCTTGACTGAGTGGAGCAAAGCTCTGGGTCAGAGATGTTCTGCTGACTGCTATGGACAGAGGGTGAGGGGATGAATAAATCCTGACTGCTACTAGGGCAAAGGCAAATCCAACTTTGCTGAAAACATGGAAAGGATGTGTATAAAGCATATGGAGGAAGTTGACAGGGACAGCCAAAACCAAACACATTTAATATTTTAGCCACTTTTTGGGACTTATTTAAAAAGTAATTTGTAATTGGCTCAGTTTGATGAATGATTCAAAGGGTTGTTTTTGTGTTTTGTGTCAACCCGAGATTGTAAATATACCACAGAACAAGGATAAAAAATATTTTTTCTAATTATAAACCAAATCTGTTCAATGTTATTTTGAAGTAATGGTTTATCAGAAGAAGGTAGTTGTACCATTTGATGCAGATAGTTCTTTATGTATATCTTAGGTTCCTGCTCATAAGATTTGTTAGAATTAAAATTAAATCTATTATCAGTTTAATTAGTTAAAAAATTGAAACAAGCTCTACTGAAAAGGTAAAAAGATTTTACAGGCTTCTGTAGAATGTAGCCATTCTCAGCAGTTAACAGACAGTGAAGGACTGTAAATTCTGAAGTGAAACTTTCTAAGCTTTCAACGAAGCAAATGTTCGCAGTTTCTTTTCCAATGTCTGTTACAGTCTGTAAACTTGCTAATTTCTGAAGGTTTGTATTGTTGCATCAAAGCTTGTAAATACTCCACATAAACAATTCTGCTCAGAACTAAAAAAATACATGTTTTTTATAATAAAGGAAATAAATAAAGTAAAATAAAATAACAAGGACATTTCAAAGCCAGATACTGAAAAAAAAAAGTAGCTGTATCTTTTGAAATATTGTTCCTCTTTTTTGTTTCCTTTTTTTTTTTTTCTTTTTCTGTTTCCCAGCTACCTTGTTCTATTTGTAACTAGTGTCAGTAAATAAAAGTGTCATGTGTTACTGAATATCAACTCCTAAAAATCCAACAAAACATTCAGATCCTGTGTATCTCTCTGTCTAAAGGGTAGGATGACCTTTCTCAGCCTGTTTCTGCCAGACTACAGAGTACACACCCCTGAAATGACAAGCCTGCTTCTCACTTCTCCTTGACAGGGTAATCTGTGACCCTCTTCCAGGACTGTCTTCATTGGTGTCTCTGGATTATTTTTATCTGTGATACCTTGCAGTCCCCACAGGTATGGCATTTTCAAAAGCTTTCATTGAAAATGTTCACAGCATGGCAATTGGAATGTAGGAGTATGGCAGCAACTTTTTTTTATTTAAAAAAAAAAAAGTGAGTATTGGTCCAAAGATGCACAATCCTCTGAGAAAAGATTTTAAATGTGGGATCTATATGTAAACTGTCTTATTTAAACTTATAATTTTATTCCATTTTTCATGCAAACATGCACTGCATTGACTGTGTTACATGCCAAGTAATGGACCACTTGCTGAAGATTCAGTGCTTGATCCTGCAGAACCCAAACTCACAAATCCACACAGATCAAAGTAATGCCATGTCAAACCAGAACTAGACTCAGGAAGTACACATTAACTTAAGAATTATATCCGAACTAATAATTCCCAAATCTCAACAGGGCTGCAGAACTGTAACATCTCTGCACCATGTCTGGCCTCAACCCAGATTATACCTGACAGCTCAGTGCTTCTGCTTTATGTTGCCTTGTACTTTCCATACTAGGGTTAGGACAGATGAAGTGCATACCCCACGCAAGCCCTCAATGACATTGTATCGTTAGTTTCTCTAGGCTTAGTTAATCTGTCTCCCTTATTTTAGTTTAGAGGACTTGTCAAGGTCTAACATTGATCCCAGATTTAAATCAGAAAGAATAATGTGTTTTAACTTGTCCTGCAGCCAAATTGTAATTTACCTGTTTCTTTTCCGTTAAGCTTAATATTTCTTTTTTTTTACATCCCTTGCTTCTGTATTTCCTTTAACAACTCTTTTAAGCTATATATATGGCAAATCATGCACCAAAATTCATATGCACACAAAAGCAGATATAATGGTGATAACAAATAAAAATGACCTTCCCACATCTGCTTGGGGGATGTGGGAAGATGTGGGAACATCTGTCATGCAAATTTATGATTGTAATCATGAAGCTTTCCCACTGATCAAATTAATCCATATTTATGGCAAAGGGCCCTCATCTCTTACAAAGTCATAGGAATATTTTACCATGGGCAATGTAGTTGCCCTTAAGGCATTATTGGTACTGGTATGTACAGATATGCCAGTTCTCACTGAACAGGAGAGGCAGCACTTTGTAAGCTGAAGCTCCGCTATGTTTTGAGACCCCACACTATTTAACCCTATGGAGAAATGCACTTCTATATTTATGCTGTACTACTTGTATTGCTGGAAGTGGCGCTTTACCATGTAAATTTTTCTTCTTACACTTCTGTTTCCTGCTTCAAAATATTATTTTCTCATAGAGTAGTGACAGATATATAGTGTTCATTTCAGATGCTGAGTTGGTTCAATAACACCGATCAAAGGACTTTCAGTTAAACTTAGTTTTGGCAATTAATTAGCTCAGGTACAAGTTTTCTCTGGAGCACTGTTGGGATCTAATTTGGTACACACCAATGACACTCTGACTTCAACATTTGGTTTACAATTCTCTTATCTGATACAATTTCCTAGAGCTGCAAGGATTTTGAGATAGCATAGTTTTCCTCAATATATTAGTATTGCATCTTTGTAATTAAAGACCTCCAAATATTTAATAAAGCATAGAGATATGACAAGACAACATTCATCATCTTCTTTTTTCTTGCCCTCTTTGGGGCTAACTCTGTTATCTGTATCTCTGAGTATTGTGTCAGTATCACAGTATTGCTGCTTGAAATCTAGAGGCTATATGTCCCTGTTTGTTTGGTCAGAACACTTTCCTATGCCTCATTGCTGTCACTTATCATGAGGAAAACTCTAGCAGAACGTGGTGTGTTTTATTTTGCTATACCACTGTAGTTCAGTTGTAATTCAGAGATTATAGCCCACATTCATTAGGATTATATATCTACCTATCAGATAAATGTAACCTACAAGTCCAGCATGATTTATGGAAAATTGTGTTTATAATGAATAGCCTTGCCAGAGAAAAAAAAAAAAAGGATTAAATTGCTCCCTCAGTTGCACAAAACCCTACCAGTTTATCTCTGTGGTTTGTGCATTATACTGCAAGTATACTCTAGGAAAATTTGGGGCAAGATTCTCTGTATAACTCAATATCTCTGTACTGATTTCAAGTCACTGTTTACAAATTTTCATTAAAATATACTTCAAGTAAAGGAACACTGCCACGTAAATTACTTTCAGTCTTTGTTCCCCTTCCCAATCTCTACCCACTTTTATATATATGTATATTATTTTGATATTTTCATTCAAGAAATATATCACACTTAAACACATTTTAATACTATTATATTAACTTTTTATGCAGCTTGGCTAAAATAATACAAATAGGCAATGACATACGGTGATAAGGACATTCTAACTCTAGAGGTGGGTCTGCTTTCATTTTCATTTGATCATTGCAATGTTTTGATTGGGAGATGTGCAAGTTTAAAAAAGGTATGCTAGTACCCTATAGTTTTGCACAATTTTGGCATTTTAAAATCTATTTATTTATTTATTTTTGTTTACAGGACAAAAGAATTTGACTTGCATGCAAGGATTTTTTCTACTTTTTATTAATGTTGAAACTGTAGTGACTTCAGAGAATAAAAGGAGGGTAGATAGTGTAAATAATTAAAAATATGAAATAAGTTAATTTGTATTCATAACAACACTGTGGCATTTTGCCAATTTAATTTTCTTTGGGAAGCACCGTCTGAACTGTAGTCACACTGCAACTTTCAAAGTTTGGGACATCAGCACACAGGCAAACAGATTGATTCCCAGCTAGAGAAACCATTCATGCTGGTTTCTAAAGAATCTCTGTCCTTTTTCTCCTTTCTCTCATCTCCTTCCCTACCTACCTGGCAACACCGCTGCAGCACACAGTGTCTCAGATGCTCCCCAGGATCAATCTGAGCTATAGAAATATTTGATCTGAGCTCAGAAACTTCGTACCTTTGAGACCCTTGTCCCATACCAGATTAGGCTGATGGTGGTCAAGAGTTCAAAAAGTGGGGCATGCAAGTGGATAACCCAATTTCACAGGCCTTTTTTCCTCATGGAACAGGCAGATTGCCAAACTAAGAGTGTAAAGTTTAACTAAAATAAAATAACCTTAGGAATCACAGAATCTGTAAAAGCTGATTCAGTTTTAAAACTTTTTAAAAAACAGATAAAGATTTAGAATTATTTTTTCCTCCATCTTTCAGAAAAAAAAATATATATATGTATATATACTTGCTTAAAGCTACACAGATTAGATGTCATTTATAGAACTAGACTTGTATTTTTCTGAATTACTGGTAATAGTTATTTAATCTACAGTATTTTAGGTAGAGATTTAACAGACGGCTTGGATTCTGTCTAAATTCTCATATCTGGTTGATACAACCAAACAGGAAAAAAAAAAGTCTGGATAAAAAGATCAAACATTAAGTAAAATAATCTTGAACTAATGCCTGTTCTGCTTGGCTTGCTGAAAAGCAAAAAAATAAAGGGAATGAAGGGTCTTTGACTCTGTGGTCACAATCAGCTATCTGACTCATACTGACGCTGCCTGTAGCTGAACCTTTCTCCTATGCCCTCTTCCTGCTTGTACCCCATCCCCTTCCATTCTGGCATATAGAATATTGCCTAGGAGAGCCATTTAAAGTGCTCAATAGGATGACTACCCTTATTTTATTGATTTACAGGTGATACGCTTGGTCTGAAAGCAAGACAGAGCCAATGGCATTGCTTATGGTTCATTCCTCAAACAATGAATTTCAGAATGTTATATTTTAGATAATATTAAATATAAAAGTCTCAAAAGCAATATTCTTCACTGAAATACACTTCATTAATAAATATGAAAGAAAAACAAATTCTCATTCTAGACTTCAACATTATTTTAAAACTAATGGTATCATTATCAGGCTCATATGCTAGTTTAACAAAAAGAACTGAAACAGCTAACTTCCAACACTTTGGTTCAGTCTCCTTGTAAGTGGGTGAAGTTGTTCATTGACCTGATCTACACATGAACGTGGCCAAAAGGCTAAAAAGCCACAAAATCACATTACATGCTGTGCGTGTTGACATTCAAATTAAATGGCATAGCCACTAACGGTTCACCACTCAGAGATAAAACAGGGGTGCAGAAGTTTCTTTCTACCAAAAGTAATAGCTGTTGTGTCAGAGAGAACCATTGCTGTAACTACAGAATCTGAAGTCTCTTTCCAAAGCACACTTACAAGCTGTCAGAAAAGGTATATATTAGGATGAATCACTCACCCTTTTACA
The DNA here is from genome assembly GCF_013377495.2 of Cygnus atratus. Taxonomy (NCBI): domain Eukaryota; kingdom Metazoa; phylum Chordata; class Aves; order Anseriformes; family Anatidae; genus Cygnus; species Cygnus atratus. Next base: position 65,477,229 of record NC_066396.1, read on the forward strand.
AGTCTGATAGCTGTTACATAGTAAAACAGGTGATTTCTTATTTCTTTAAGCATTTTGCCAATAACCTCTTCAGAAGCTTCTATGCTCTAGCAGAAAATGTAAACATTTTAAACACTGTCATTTAAATGCTGCCACACCCCAAAATGGAAGTGCAGAACATCATTTATTTATTTATTTATTTATTTTGTAGTTGGAATGGCTAGGCATTTTTTAACATGAGAAGGAATATTAGGCAAGTATTCAAAGTTATTTAAACTACCTTAAAGTGTAGTTCAGCAGCTGTAATCCGAAAATGCCAGAATCTTTAACATTGCACAAAAAAGCAGAAAATATGGTTCACTTCCTTGAGAAGATATTTCAAAACCAGTGCACTGTCTGAAAACAGAGGCTGATTTTCGTGCTCTCACACGATAGTAACTGCCTCTGAAACTTTTCTTATTACAGTGGTGATACAAACTATCTTGACTGCAGACTGAAATGACAGTTTTCATTACAACTCCATAGTACACTTACTGTAAAGTTACCAATACATTACATCTTGATTTTTTTTTTCTCTGTAGAGAGACATGATGCAGTTCTATTAATAATCTGTTACAGAAATTAAGGGCTTAAAGCCAAAGAAAAGATAGGCATTGATACTGTAGTGACGATTTACTTAAGAGTAACATAATGGTGTATTAACATGAAATTTACGCGTTTTAACAGAAAGACGATGATGTCTTAGGTTAGTGGAGTAGTGTGTAGGAAATACCTTCCAACTGCACACAATATAATTTCAGTATTAGTGACACAGTCAGACTACTTAAAAACACTTAGGAAAAAATGAAAATTAAAAAAAAAAAAAAGAAAATGAGAAAAATAAAAAAGAAAAAAATACTCTAAACAATCTTAAGGAATGCTTTTGTCTGAGACAGGAAGGCGTGTGAGCCTCTTAGAGGTCTCTGTTAATAGCTGCCTGTGGCTAACAGATACTCAATACTTGTTTGAACTTGTTTTTTCTTTCCTGAATTATTCAGCACAGGTGCAAGGTGTTTTTGAATCTACTGTCATTAAAACACCACTAACATTCAGGTCAATGAAGCTATTTCAATTAGAATCTTTTTTTGCTTCCTGTAGCCATCAAGAAAATTATCTTTCTGGGATTTACACTGCTGACAGTTGATGAAGGCCTTTGTAATAATTTGGCAAAATAGAGCATCCATGCCCTCGACTGCCAAGGTGGTGCAGCATTTGGGGCTGTAGCAGATTAACTCCTTCTTCTAGATATTCCAATGGCAATGAAAATGGAAATTCTCATTTTCCTGATCCAAAAGAACAAATATTCTTTTCTCTCACATTTAACTTAGACATGGCTTTCTAGCTATAAATTACTAGCAAGATAGAAAATCAAAGAGTCACTTTGAAAGTCTTCCAGAGAAAAAAAGCAGATTCACAAGATAGCCTACATTCATTCTAGTGGTCAAACAAACTTTACATGGGCTGTAAATTAAATTCCCAACCTGACTCTTATGCCCAAGTGTGTAGCTGGTATACTACATGCTGTAACTCTGCAGATAGTATCTAGCTGCTATCTTGAAGATTATAAAATGCACACTTTATGAAAAGTCTTTCACCTGATAAAGTTCAGCAATAACCCAGAGCTCAAATTTAATTACTTTGGAGACATTTTTTACCCAACAGGACTTGTAAAAATAAAAGATTTTTTCTTACAAAGAATTGATTAGACAAAATCAAAAGGAAGGGAGAAAAAGAATGATTTTCTTGGTGGAAAAGTTGTAAGTATGTAAAAATTCAAAATGTTCACAATAAAGTGAACTGTGGAAAAAAATGACAGGAAAAAAAATTACATTACACATATCGCATCCTACATCAGAGAAGGACCTTGGTATTTTAATCCACGTTCCCATATGACTTAGTAAAAATAGTCTTGATATAATTAGTCTCCAAAATGTTTTCATGTACTTATGTACCATGAAGTTATTTTGATGGTAGGCTAACACAGAGCTCTGGAAGTGGAGAATTTATTCTTATGTTCATCAAATGCCTGACGTTCAAAAAAAAAAAAATCTTCTTTCTCGAAGATGATACATACAGTGACATGCTATTTAGTGGTGCTATATAGCTGGAGGCCTTTTATGTTCATTTGGAACAGCTAAAGTCAAGTTACGTGTACAGCTGTGGAAAAATATTGAGCACTTGTTTAAAGAGTAAAGGAACATTAAATGACATTAATAATAATAATAATAGTCATAATAATAATAATCAGCACAGTTAAAGTTAGAATGGTTTTTCATTGGCCCAGTATTTCGTTACCCTCTTTCTTTACCTGAGTACATGAGATTCAAAGTTTAAGCTGTTACACTTAAGACAGTTGCAGTCAGTACCTCTTGAATCTCTTCCCATGTAGCCGTCTCTTCCCATGTTCCAGTGTGATGTAAAATGTTATTTGCAGGTAAGTGAGCAGTAGTGAGCAAAACAACTGTCTTAAAAAATCAGTGATACTGATTACTATTCTTCTGATAACCCTCTCTCTTATTTGACATGTAAAAATAAGCTCTAGAGTTATATTACAAGAACAATAAATCATAAGAATAATAAAATCTGGCATCTAGATGTCATTACAGGAAAGCTGAATATGAGAAAGCAATTAGTATTGATTTATTTCTGAACAGTAATGGCAAAGCCATCTTCATAAATAAAATTCAATATATATTGCCTTTAGTATATACATAGCCCTACTGAGCTGAAACCAATAGTCTAGTTACTAAAGGTTACATATGTTATGATATCAGATGTGTATATTTAGACACAATACCAAACCAAACCATAATTATCTAGTTAGAAAAAGGAACCCAAGCCTTTACACAAACTCCAGGATGTCATAGAGCTTTTCAGTAAGAAAGAAAGATCATGGTGTCATCAATGTGGTGTTTTTTGGTGGAACTGAGATTCAGAAAAAGTTCCGTTTGTGGCAGCAGGCTTATCTTCCCCTCCTATCTCATCATTAACATTCTGAATGAAATTTATTCAATAGTTTTCTCACTTGGCCATACATTAATGCTTCCTAAGGCAGTCTTCATATCCCATTTCTGAATGCCATCACTGCTCTTCCATTTAGTTTATTCCATGAACACACCCGTATGCATGGAGTCAAAGGCATTATATTCAGAGTGTGAGAGGACATATTCTTTAAATTTGCATTTGTTTTAGACAGACTTAGATATTCTCGATCTGCCTTAAATGAAGGCTGTTAGCAAACTGGGCCAGTGAACAAAGTTATCCCAAACTAAAATAAAAGTGACGTTTTACTCAGTGAAAAAGTAGTGATGGTACTGAGCCCTTACAATTTTCATCTAGAATATTTATTTCCATAAGAAAAGCTGGAAAAGAGGAAAAAGAGATGCAACAGTTATTTTCTTGTCTTTGAAACTCTTATGCAGTGGAAAGTCAGCCCACCATACTGCCAGGTGTTCACAGTACCCAGCTATGTACAATACATAAGCTTTATGAGGAAACTTATCATCGTGGGGATAATAGATTGCTGTGGCAGTAATAAGAACAGTATTTCACAAAGAAAGCCAAATTTTGCTGCAATACACACACTCAAAGAATTGCTTAAGATAAAAGTCTGCCTCCTGAGAGCAGGGCCAAGTCACTGGGCAGGAAATTCCATCCAGTCTTCTTTTCTTTCAAGAAGATTTGTTTTGTACAAAGTTAATATTACTCAAAGATATCCCATCACCTAAGAAATAAACATTTCTGTGCTGTCTGACCACTTTTCTCAGAAAACAAGGAAAAAAATTTGAAAGCAATGTTTCCAAATCCCAGATACAGGCTTAGAAGTCCTGTATTTTCTTTGCAGGAAATAAAGCCTGCTTAGTTCTTAATAGAAAGAATTCTTCAGGAAAGTGCCTTTGTTTTCAGGAAAATGTTTGAGAATTATCAGGCACTCCTTCCATCAGTATGTTGTAAAGGTACCTACAAGGTGTGCCCTTGGCAAATAAATGATCTGGATAATGCTATCTCACCTGTTAAGTGAAGAATGTAAGGGTTAAGCAGTGTGCATTAACTTGTTAAATAACTTGTTAACTAATTAACTTGTTAAACTAAACTGATCTTGTTAAATAGCCAGGAGATTAAATGGTAAGGAGGGGATTATACACTTTAGACACAAAGAAGGAGTCAGCCTGAAAAGAAGTATATGGAAGCATGAAGATTTACAATGGGAGGGAGAGACTTTGGAATGGAAACAGCAGCCATCAAAACCATCTGACACTGCCAGAAGTCTCCCTGCAGCACCACGGCCCCTGCCTTGGCCAGGCAGAGCAGGGCAGAGTGCAGCTCACAGGGACACCCCACTGGGTAGGTGATGTGAACTCCCCGTGAACTACACAAATTCCATTCACCCCCATGACTGCAATGTTTCTGTTGAATTACTCCTCATTGTCAATTCTCACTTCTGTATTCCCATTCTGACACATCCGTCTTCCACATCCTGCATTCATTTATTAAGATACATATTTCTCAGACCAGAGAAGTTTCTGTCTCTGGAAGACTCTGGTTGCCACATACATCATTTTCAACAATGTCCTCATATTTATCATTCTGAAATACTGTTAAATAATTTGCATTTGAATAGAGCCTGGTTTCTTCTAAATGATTTATGGATTTTTCCTGTGGTTCTTGGATTCCAGCATGTGAGACATAGGAAAACATGCTCTGGACAAACATTGGGTGTGGATCTAGAGGCACAGGAGTCTTTTGTATACAAGATATTAGGTCTATTAGTGTATTTGATTTAACTTTATTAGCCTCTGAAAAGTTACTGAAAGTGCTAAAAACATATTTCCTTTTTATCCATAATCACTAGCTATCAGAAAATTACACTTTCTGGCAGGGAAAGATTTGATTACTGGTGAAGACATAAATCAATGTTAGTTTTAATGAAAGACCTAAGAAATGGTGCTGGTATTTCAAGGCTCATCTAGCTGTCATTATTCTGTGTTTTTTGAAAGCCCAATTTTTGACATAATTTAGGGCTGTGAGAGTCTGTGGGGAAAAAAAAATAATAGAAAGTATAAATAGGTATCCTCTAAGGACCTCAGGCCCTGCTGCCATAGTTATTCACTGGTATATAGTAGCACAGATTTCCAGGCAGCAGAACACTAACATGAAAAAAAAATAATAAAAAAAATTAAAGGCCACTCAAGCAAATAAGTTCTCAGCCCCCATGCTTCCTTTAAGGGATGTTACAATACTTTCACGAGACTGGCATTTTGCCATTTATAGTGAAAGTAAAATGTTCTTTATAAGTTCAAAAAATACATTTTCATTTTTGTTATATTTGCCACTTAGAACATTTTAGCAGTCCTTTTCCAGTGCTACAAAAATGTCTCTCTCTGACTGGTTTTTGTATGTCATTAGCTTACTAACCACATTCCTCCAAAAAGCATCATTATCGTTGAAGTAGCTATTAGAGATTCAAAGGAGCAGAAGGCCAAGAATTCAGTGCTTCACAGTTATACTGAGACTCTTAATTCTAACTGATGTTAAGCATATTCTGTCTTCAGATGATCACGGTTTATATACAGGCACTCTCTGAGAAGTACTTATTTCTGGAACTGCAGTCTCATGAAGGTCCAGAAAACAACCTCGGCATAATTTGCAGGTTGGATATTGGAAATGGACAACAAAAAAAATTTTTTTATAAATAAAGGAAAACCACCCCAACTTTTATACACTGCAAGATTATTGATTAATTAATGTTGCCTGAGGAATGCTCCTGTCTGCAGTATGTATCATGTCTACTACTTGATTTCAATACTTCCTGTCATTCCATTCTTCAGCAAGATATTAGACAAAATGAATTGCCCTTGGCAGGATGACAATGAAGATAAATGTCAAACTGCTTAATCCAAAATTTTAAAAAAAGAATAATAATAATAATAATAAAATCGTAGTGTGGTTTAAGTATTATATTATCTAAAGCATTCACACATTAGTTATATTTTTGCAGCTTCTATTCTAGCACATAATATATTTATATAGAAATATATGTCTATATAGAACAATTAAATATCATTCTGGGTATTTGGTCTGTCTGGGATGGAGTTAACTTACCTCACTGCAGCCCATATAACACAGTGCTTTGTATGTGTAGCTAGAACAGTGTTGGTGTCACACCAGTTGCTGAGCAGTGCTGGCACAGCATTGAGGCTGTGTCTCCAATTGCCCCCCAGTGGCCTGTAGGCGGGGGTTAGGTAAGAGGTGAGGAGGGAACACAGCTGGGACAGCTAACCCAAAGTAACCAAAGGGATATTGCATATTATATGATGTCTTGCTCACCAATAAAAGCTAAGAGAAAGGAGGAGTATTGGCTGTTGTCATTATGAAGGTATTTGTCTTCCAAAGCAATTGCTACTTGCACAGGGGGTCTGCTTCCCAGGAAGTGGCTGGAAGCCACCCAGTGATGGGAAGTAGACAATATATATATTCTTTTCCACTTTGTTTCCATGCATTGCCTTTGTTTTTCTTTCATTAAACTGATTTTCTCAACAGGTTTTTTTTGTTTGTTTGGTTAGTTTTTTGATTGTATTTCCCCCCTGTCCTAATTAGGAGGGGGAGGGATGGAGTAGTTTGGTGGAGGAGATAATTTGAAACGGTTGATCAAATAAAACTTAGTTTGGTTTAAAGTGAATATTAAGAAGAGAATGGATAAATTGAGAGAGGGAGAAGGAGAGAATCTGAGATACAATTAATACCAAAACAGGAATAATAAAGAACTTATGTGGCTTATTAGCTGGTCCAAGTGAGCTTTGTACCTGAGAACTTAATAAGACAGTTAATTAAATATTTTTGTTTGCTTGTTCCGGAGTATTAAAGGAGATTGCACATACCAGAGAAAATGGTAGCTAGTAAATTCATAATGTTTTTATCCATAATAGATAAAATTTCAAAAACAATTAAAAAATACGTCTCTCTAATCAACGGTTTCTATGAAGACAAAGCAGTACATTAACACACAGCAGGAGAACAACAGGTGCTGTCTATAGTATTTTTTCCCAGTAGATTTTCTCCTACATCTACGTAAAAACACACCTTTACCAAAGACATGAGTCCAGATGGTACATGAACGGAATGTATTACCTCTGCCATTCATGCATTTGAAAACTCACTATGCTTTTTATGTTTCTGCCTGGAGCCCCAGTCTTTCTGTCCTTAGAGACATCACTAAATTGCATTTCCTGCTTCAATCAAAATTAAGATATCCTCAAGGATTACACTGATGCCCATTTGTATTAATGGGACTCTGAAAAGATTTTTTTAGACATTTTTTGCATAGAAATATTAACACTTAAATTACATATTCTGAGTAAATGCCTCGGTCTTCATCCCTGCTTTGTCAGTAGGATACATCCCCTCCCCCCATATATTCTAGTTTATACAGTATATTCTAGAAAGAATGCATATTAAATATTAATGCAGGCGTGTAGATATGATAAACTAATCATATTTATGAGAAGTTGTGAAGTTGATACGTTCTATTTATCTGAATAAACTTTTTCCTTATACTATCTGTGTGGTTTCTACTAGACAGTTGATCACGGCAAATACAAGGACATACTAGAATGTTTTAGAAAGAGCCATAATGATAAATGATTTTTTTTTCCATTGCTTATAAAAGTCCTAGTAAAAGACAGATTATCTGTTATTCTTACTGTTCATGCTCAGTGAATCCATCCATAAATTACTTAATTACTTTTAAATATGGCCATTAAATATTAGTCAAAACTTATTTCATCAACCTTCTTGAATAAAGAGGACTTCTGACATTTTTCATATCTTACATTAGTAAGATTGTTACTTATGTAGCTTCAGTTAATGTAGGTGTCTAATCTAGATCATTTTCCTATCTGCTCATGCTTCATGCTAGTAGAAGGAGACACATCTAGAAAATAATTATAATTCTCACACAATACATAATGAGAAATAAATATTATTTTTCTCAACCACTTTCCAACTCACATTTCACTGAGACTTCCAGGAATCAGCTAGCCTGTTCTTCCTTAATTCAGGACCTATCCTACAAATGGCAAATAGATATGAATTATTCATTTTCCTATTGACTAGAATAAAACAATAGTGGTGAGGAGAGAAAGTCTTATTTTATTTAAGTAAATCCTTTTGCTTTATACTGGCAACAGAAAGTAGAATTAAAGTGAGAACAAACTATCAAAACAGAACATTATTTTTACCCTGCTACATATCCAGATTAAGTAGAAGTGATAACAAAGTCCTAAGCAATTTAATTTTTTTCTGCCCTTCATAATGATTTTGTCCACACAGATAACAATCTACTTTCCTGTGCAAATGGGCTGAGCACAAATGAATTAAAAGCAAATCCAGATAGTGTGTTTAAAGGGGTTCTGTGCTTGCTGGCATGACAGACTCTTTTGGTCTCAAATCTTCTTTCAGCAGATCTGTCAATACTTAATGTTTGCAAATTTCACATTCTTGTAAGCTTTTCTACAGTGTTTTGATAACCTTTACATATTTTATAAGATCTGACAACCGAATATTTTCTGCTTGAGTCACGCTGTGGTAATAACATTACCCTCTTTGGTAATATCCAAGTGTACCATAATGAACACCACACAGCTCTCTGAAATCCTGACAAGTACATCAAAAGCGTAACTTATACATTTACTCTTGGGCTCTCACTCACTTTCCTTGACCATGTTGCTTGCTCCCAATTGATGGCTGTATTAGTAATACTCAAATTCACAGCCTCATATTCTATTTGAAAACTTCTTCCCCATTTATAGAAAAGTCATCGAGGTCACTCCCCTGTCTCTGTGTTTGAACAAACATGCATAAATCTTTCCTGTCAGATTTCCATATGCTTCAAGGTGTCAAGATTAAGACTATAAGACCTATTAAAATGTTTTTTCTGTCCTAAGCTTTCTCCTCACATCTAGGTTGAACAGGTTCTTGACACCATTTAGCAATTACTTCTTGTCCTGCTCAGTTCCATAGGGTTGCTCATTCCACTGGACTTGACTAGTTGTCTTCACAAAATACATGGGTAAGGACTACAGATGGAAGGTTGGCAGTAAAGAAAAGGCAGAGGAGATATGTGTTATGTAAAGCAGATCTTTGACTGAACAGAGACCTGGTGTGAAACCAAGCAGTTGTCTGTGAAGTTGTTCCCAGTCTTGGTGATGCTGTCATGGAGGTCTGTTGCAGCCCACCTGACCATGAAGATGACTTATCTGACACAATGTACAACTAGCTAACGTACCCTGATTGCAGACTTTGTTCCATTGGGAGGATTTTAACCATTCAGACATTTGCTAGATTGGCAAAAGCTACAGAGGCCAAGCAGGGAAATACTCTACTTGACCTTTCTTCCTTCAGTGAGGAAGAAATGGTGGTGAATGTGATCACAGATGGCAGTGTGGGCTGCAGTGACCAGGAGAAGACTGACACTGGGATTTTGGAGAAAGGTTGAGAAGATGGACTTTGGACTCTAGGCCTCAGGACAGAAGATTTTGGTTTATTTGGAAAGTTGCTGGAGCATTCCTCTCTGAATCTTCCACAAGGACTACACAGAAGAGCTAGCTGACTTTTAAAGGAAACTTAGTTCAAACGAAGGATCAGACCACTCCTTCATTCAGGAAGATCAGGAACATAAAATAAATGCCAACCTGGGTAGGCAGGAAACCTAAAGAAATGCTAGATGAAATCATACAAGTGAAAACAAGGAGAGGAAATACAGGAAGACTATAAAAGTGTTGTTCAGGCAGTTAATAATGCAAATCATGAAGAGCAAAATCCATTTAGAGCCAAAACTAGGAAGGGGTATAAAAGGTAGCATGAAAAGTTTTTATAAGCATGCTAGTATCAAAAGGAAGTTCACAGAAAATAAAAAATGGTCAATGGGAGGGACAACTGACTGATGGACAACACAGCAAGAAGAAAAATGTTTGTTTATTTAATGTCTTTTTTACCCTAGTCTTCACAGGCAAAACTTACTTTTTAACTTCTGTAGCAGACTGATTCAGAAAGAGACAGGTTAGGGACAACTTAAAGTTAAGTTGGAACTATTCCAGTATGAGTTATCATATAAAATTTAACCTGAAGGTGTTGAATGTATTGAAGGAGCTGGCTGAAATGAGTGCAATGCTACTTTCCATCATCTATAAAAATTTCCTAATCAGGAAAGTCCTCAGCAACTGGGAAAAGACAAACATTACATCCATCTTAAGAATAAAGTGAGACTGGGAGAACTCTAAACTGGGCAGCCTCACTTTAGATACTGGAAAAATCACAGATGACATTCACTTTCCAAACACATGGAAAACAATACAGTAATGATGAACTATATATACATATTTACCAATGGCAAATCATCCTCCACCAGTCTTAACAACTTCTGTGACACATGCGATCTGTGCTAGAGTCCATATTCAACATCATCAGAGATTTGAATGATAACAGAATGCAAACAACATATTTCTGGATGATACATCATTAAAAGGAGTCACTGACATGATGAATGTCAAAAAATGCAAGCCAGTGAGATCTTGGGAAATGCACAGGTTGACCAAGTGAAACCACATAAAGTTTAGCAAGCAGAAGGGCCAATATCTGCACCTGATGTGGAATAGCTGTGGCTGATGAGGACTGCCTGGCTCAGCAGGCAGAAAGGACCTGAGGGTGATGATTGACCCTATAGTGAAAGCAAGACAACAACATGCTCTGAGCTGGAGGAATTTTTCAGTGTGCTCAGCAGAAGACTACAACCATGGTAAGAAACATGAAGCACATGGCAGACAAGCAGAGGTTGAGTAAAATGAGATTTTTAGTCTAGCAAACTTGAAACTAAGGACCATACTTGAAGTGTGCTTGTAAAAATAGCAGAGCTAAACTTCCTACCAGTAGTAGACTGCTACAATATATAAAGGATTACACAAGGGATGGTGTCTTTTAATTGTGAGCTGCGTAGATCAGGTTGGATGTATGGAAAAATTTCTTCACTAGGAAGGCAGTGCAGCACAGAACCAGGATACACATAGAAGGTGTGGATGCTCCATCAAAGGAGGGTATCAAGAAAAGTTGTGGTTGATCTGCCACAGAGGTGATGACAGCATTACCTTAAAAGAGAAACTGAAAAAAATATATATCCAGAAGTCCCTTTTAACCAATACTTTTATTATCCCTTGGATTCTCTGTAGAAACAGCTATCTTGGCTTTCATGCCCCCACCACTTCTCAGAAAAAAATGTTTGAAAGTCTGAAGGCAGAGTGTTATACATTTTATCTTCTATCATTTATTAATTCACATTTTTATAGGCCTCAGTTCCAGGAACCTAATATTCAGTTTTTCATTTCCTGTTACTGTTCTCCATTTCAAAATTTTGTTCTTTTAATTATGGGTCTTGTAATATATTTTCAGTTCATTGTGACTGCATGTTTCCAAAACAAATCGAACTGCACGACCTTTTTCTTTTCTTTTTTCTTTTTTTTTTTTTAACTTTTATAAATATCTCACTTTTGCCACTCTACATTTTAACATTCTCTGAGTCCTCTCCTCTCTGCATATGATAAGAAAAAATATGAAGAACCTTGAAATCTTAAATAGACTCATGCTCCATTAGATCTTTCCCACTGCCAGAAAATTAGATCCTGTACTGCCAGAAAAGTCAAAAAATATTCAGAATATAATCATATTAGTTACATCGTGGTGATTACATTCAGTTCGATTCCCTTATATTCTAAACATCACCTTGTTAGTTCAAATGGAATAAAGCCATAATCAGGTATGTGGAAACACTTCAATTCCATTCCCATGTTACTATAAATCATTTTTCTTAGAAAACTCTGATTAAATTCCATAAGATAAAATGTGTACAAGCTACATGAAACTAAGTCTGTCAAAACAAGACCAATCTGCAATATCTGCTTGGCAACAAATTCCCAACAGTTAGTTTTATCATGTCAGAGATGACAATTGTACTTTGAAAATAGAGGGATGAACAAACCAGCATCCTCCATATGAAAGCAGATAGTCTTGCAGAGAAATTGGGAAAAACAAAAACACACAAACAAAAAAACATTTGTTCTAAGGATAGATAGATTAAACAGTTTTAAAACCAAATGTATTTTATTTCAGCAGTAGCACCACAGCTGTAACAGTGACACACACAATTATTCAATATTATACTTATTAAATTAGAATAAATAGAAGTGATTTACTGCCTTTGTCATCTACAAAAGTTAAAAAATATTTCTTTGAAAAAAGTATATATGTTTATTGTTGCATAACCTATTAATCATTACTGCAAAATCTCTTTAAATGGAATCAAATAATGATAGAGAGACCTGGGAGTGCTGGTGAACAGCAGGCTGACAATGAGCCAGCAATGTGACCTTGTGGCCAAGAAGGCCAATGGTATCCTGGGCTGCATTTGGAAGAGTGTTGCCAGCAGGTCAAGGGAGATGATCCTGACTCTCTGCTCAGCCCTGGTGAGGTCACACCTAGAGTACTGTGTCCAGTTCTGGGCTCCACAGTACAAGAGGGATGTAGAACTACTGGAGAGCTACAAAGATGACTGGATGGGAGCACCTGTCATACAAGGACAGGCTGAAAGAACTGGGTCTATTTAGCCTGGAAAAGAGACTACTGAGGGGAGACCTCATCGACGTGTATAAATATCTGAGGGGAGTGTGTCAAGAGGATGGAGCCAGTCTCTTTTCAGTTGTGTCCAGAGACAGGACAAGAGGCAATGGGCACAAACTGAAGCCCAGGAGGTTCTGGCTGAACCAGTGCATTGAAAAAATAATTTTAACTGGGAATAAATCAAGAAAAATAAAACGCCTAGATAAAGCTTACACTATAAGTAACAGATTTGTCATATGCGCAGCTGATGCTACTTTAGTGTAAACATATAAAAAACACTCTCAATATTCAAATGCAGAAAACTTAAAGGGATTTTGTCCAATCAAAGTGAGTTTCAGGATTAAATTGTAAGTTCCCCATTCCAATTATTCAAATGATTTCCATTCACAATGTACAACACAACTGCATTTATCAGTAGAGTATGTTTATTCCAGGTATAAAAATTAAGGAAATATATAGAGAACACTTTTACTTTTAAGATATATATAATCAGCACTAATCAAGAGATCATAAGTTATGGCAACAAAGGAACATTTTTATTTCCTAAGTATGCGTCTCTCTGCCTTTCACTCTTCTTGGCATTCTTCTTCTACTACACACGCCTATTTAATCAGTACCTAAACATGGTTAATGCACTAACACATAGGTGAATTTTTCATTACATCATGATTTTCAGAACAAAATCCCGTACTTTTCTTAGACATTTTTGTGGTCCTTTCCATATGATCATTCTTGGAGAGCTTTGTCAATTTGTTTGGAGTAATTACAGTGCTTCTATAAAGTACACAACAAGCTTTACAAGTAGAGAATTTTCTGACCATTGATAAGTGTTTCAGTGACTTCAAAGTTTTTCAGTTTAAGAAAGCAGTATAACTGTGCTACAAACCAGCTGACAGTGATCAAAGGCATGCATAAAGAAATGCTTCTTCCAGATAGCCTTCCTGCCACCAATGGTTCATAGCTCATGGCTGAGCCAGAAATACTATCATTTTAAATAGCAGCTCTTGATGCCTATTTTCCTTCTGCTCCTCTTAGCCTCTCCTGAGCCTCATAGACTTTTAGCATATGCAATATGCTAAGCAACAGTTCCCCAGTTTCACCCCACATTGCTTAAATAACCACTTCTTTTTCTGTTGTTATCTTGCTGTTGTGAGCTTTTTTTGGTATGCCCTAGAACTAGACACTTTATACCACTCATGATTTTATTGATCTCTGTTGTACTTCCCTTTCATTTTTCTCCGGTGATGTGAAGAATTATTGTCTGCTGCCACTTCTTGGACAGAATCACCTCCTGCCCACTGACTATCATTTTCACCCATTCTTGGAAGCTCTTTCAGTTTGATTACATTTTTAGTTTATTTTTATTTTTTTTATCTCCAGACGGGGATCAAAACTGCAAACATTATTTAAAAGGTTAAATATCATGACCTACCATACATCTATAGATTGATACAGTGATGCTCTCTTTACTCTGTTGCCTAATAATTCTTAACTGCGTACTTGTGTTTTTTGACCTGCTAAGCACAGGGCTAACATTTTCATAGAAATATTTAACTGCAAAATATCAAGATAAGTGAAATATTATGTAAATGAAATCTGTCACTTTTTATGTTTACCTTCACTTAATTTCATTTGCCATTTTAATAAACAGTCAAATTACTCATATTTACCACCTTTAATAACTTAGTACAATCAGCAAATTTATGAAATAACTATTTATTACATTTCCAGCATATTGACATGCTCACATACATTTTGAGAAGCATGGATCCCAGTACGTGCTCCATGAGACTTCATTGGTGGCTTCTTTCTACTGTGAAAACTGACCATGAAAACCATACTTTCCTCTGATATTTTAACTAGTATTTTAAGATTGCAAGAACTTTTCTCTTAGCCACTGCTAAGACAGCCTTAAACATTCTTTTCTCAAGAGTGTTTGGTGGCTCTGATACTGTTAACTACCTTCTGATTCTTTTTAAAGATCCATTTTTATTGTTTCCACTAATTTGCCCATTACAGACTTATCGGTCTATTTTCTTCTCTTAACCTCCCATAGATTCACTTTAAAATTGGCAACATTATTTACAATCCCACATCTCAAAAAACATCAAAGGTTTTAAACATGAATTTCACACACCACAGCTACCATTTTAACTATTTCACCCCTGAGTACTTTTAAAAATCCTGGGTAGATTCCATCTGTTTCTGATATTTTCATCATTTTGTTTTCTACCACCTCAGAATGATTTCAGATGAGTTCCATCATGGAGAAAAATTCCTGTGTGACAATCTCCCCAAATCCTCCTACAGGGAAACCAGAAGTAAAACATTAAAACAATTTTGTTGCTATAACTCTTCTCAGTGTTTCTCTTTTCCTTGAATATCTTTTGGCATGACAGACTCTCTGCCAGACTTCCTGCTGTTTATAATTTAGAAAAAGCATTTCTTAACTTTCAAGTTTCTTGCAACTATTTTGGTTAACTCTCTTGTGTATCTTTTGGTTAAATCTCTAATGTATCTTGGAATTATTTTGATATGCCTTGCTTTGGATTTTATTTTAATATTTAGTATTAACAAATTTACAGTTCTTTCTATTTTCTTAATAAATCTTCAAGTTTCTGAAGGATGCCTTCTTGCTTTTAGCAATCTCTGATATCATGCTGCCTAGCCTTGCAGGCTCCTTCTTGCCCTTTCTCAAGCCTTTACTAAGCAGGAAATATTTGTTCTCTGCCTTCAATGAAGTATCTTAATTAGCATCTGTGCCATCTGCCATGACATAACTCTTAATGATTTCTTCCAGATTCTTCCTTAGAAGGAGTCCTTGTTTGTACGTAACTCTCTTTTCTGAAGTTGAGCGTAACTACTGAGAGATCTACTGGCTTCTGCAGTCCTGCAAGGATATTGAATCTAGAGAGAACTTCAGCTAAAATAAGTTGCACCACATCCACCTAGCTTTTGCTGCTTCTTTCATGGGATCCTTAACTATCCAATCCATAAAAAATCAATAAGTTAGTCTCTGCAGCTTTCTAAGAAAACTCATATTTTCTTTAGTGTGCTGTATTTGTTACTCTCTTCAGTCTAATTTTCTTTGTAAGACTCAATCTTCTCCTTCCAACATGTTTCTATAGTTTCTCCCCAGTAGGTGTGCCCTCTCAAACCACGTGCTCTGCTTCACCTATTGCCTTTTTTCCACTCTTTACTTAGATTCACTTTTGATCTCAATTTAAATGTGAACTTTTCTTTACAGCCTCCTGCATTCTTGAGGTCTCCTTGGTGTATCTTTAGGATGAACTTTCTCCTTGCAGCATTTTTGCAGTTACATGTGAAAATATTCCCCCTCAGTTACTCTACAAAACAGAAACAGTCTCTGAAGAGATCCTGGTCTGCTGCACCAATGTTGTCAAACACCTGCTGAGGACAACTGTTAAATAAGTCACTCTTAAACCTACAAAAGAGCAATGGTACTTAAAACCAGACAACATAAACTGAGCTTTCTCTCCCAGTCACTCCATAATTTCAATCATGAGGTTTACACTCACAGCGTCTTTCCTGATATCTTTGAAATTTTGCCTAAGGGTCTCCTGCCTCCTGTTCTTCTGTCACAGGCACCCAGAGGACCTCTGTCCCCTGTCTCCTCCTCACTGCTGGTATGGTTCCTGTGCAGCTGTCTCTGGTTGGCTTCTGGGTCTGCCAGGTGCCTGAGAAACCCATGTGTGGAATAAGACACCTAGCTTCAGTAGGAGCACCAGGGTAGGATCATACCCTTCCATCCCTAGACACCAAAACTGGCACAGCTAAGCTATCCTGTGGACAGGCTTATTTGCAAAGTCATTGGACAGCTTCAGTGTGGACTGAGAATGTATCCCCTAGTAATAACAAATCTGTCCCTTGGGAATGTTCTTGCTATGTGACACTTGGGGCAACTGCTTAAATGAGAGGGCACTTTAAAAACATCCTGATCATCAGCAGATTTATGAAGTCTTTTGCTTCAGCTTTACAAAATAGCTACTTTAACATCTGTTTCTCTCATGAAGCAAAGGAAATTGATGGTGGTCCTTGTGTTTAAAAAAGTTCGGTAACTGAATTTTCTGTCTTGTGGACACACCCAGAATTGTGTCAGCTTTTTGTTTTGTAAGCTTCATCATTTCAAGCACATTGGTTCTTCAGATAGCTTTTCAGATGCCAAATAAAGAAACGTCACACTATTGTACAAGCAGTTCTGCAGGTACTTATATACATAATGCTCAAAAAAAACAAAACCAAAAAAATAAACAGACCCTGGTACTTAAAATCTGTCATTATAACATTACCTTAATTGAAAAATTTCTGCTGCTTTTGTTGAAACGTTTAGCCTAAGATAATGGGAAAAATAATTTTTTTGTTGGCTTTCATGGCATCAGCATAGAGAATTAGATAACTGTCTCCTCTGGTTCTAAAATATATGAAAAAATATTTCAGTTCTAATTATTTGCAAAAACTGAAAAAATTCTGAAAAAAAAAATCTGAAATCCCAGTAGCATTTTATTTTCCTGTGTTGAACTGTTATCTCAGGGGAACATCTGCATAATATGCAGATATCAGCTCAATGTATATCACAGTACTGAATACTTACCTCAAGACTTAACAATTTAATTCACAAAGGTCAAGGAACCTAGGTTTACCTCAGCCCCACTGCTGGCAAAATAAGACACAATATGTGTATTCACATGTGCATGTTTACATGCACTGAAATTTGCTGTCCAGCAGGAAACCCCCAGTTAACATGGAGTTGTAAACTACAGCATGTGATTGATGAAAACCATGATTTGGAGTGTCCTCTGCCAACTATATCTGCTTCAGCCTACATCTCATATGTTTATTATTTTTGCATTGCACACATACTGTAAAACATGTCCTGGAATGAGGTCACTATTTTTCATATCTGTTGCGTTTTTCTGAAGAAAATTTTACATTGTTTCAGGTGATTTTTGTACAATAACATTTTCACACAGGAGCTGATCTAGAACTTAGCATGGCAGAAAAGTATTAGCAAGTAGTAATTAATTATTTCATGAGACTTTTATTGGGCTATTTTCAAATATAAATGAATGCATTCTGTTCACAAAAAATAAAATAAAATAAAATAAAATAAAATAAAATAAAATAAAATAAAATAAAATAAAATAATAAAATAAAATAAAATAAAATAAATAAAAAACAGAGATTTTCCAAATATTACTAGATGATAATGAAAGTGCTCAAATTATCATTCTGAAATTTTCTTACTATTTTGATAATGTCCCTTCATTAAACAACTCTGAATATTAGTCTGAAGGAGTAAGATCCCCAGTTTTAAAACACAGGCTATCCAAAGAGTGTACATAACCAAACCCATGCAAGCTGTGTGTCCAAATATATGACTCTAATGACAAAGAAATAAAGTCATATTTAAAAGTCTTTAAGCAAACCATAAGATAAAATTTGTGGGAAAAAAAAAAAAAAACACAGTCATCATTCTTCAGCAGATACAAAGGTTTCATTTATCAACTGCACCAGTGGAAATTGCCCTCTAGCTTTCCTTGAAAAGAGAGTCAAACCATGAGATGATCCCGAGTTTTGCCAATATGGGAGACTAATATTCTCTTAATTAATTCATTTGATTATTTCACAAAAAAACTGTAAATTTATTTATGGCTTCAGAGTCACATGCAAAGACAGCACTCAAGTTTTTTTCCAAAATATACAACATGAGCATCTCCTGCAATAACAGGACTTGGGGCACTTACTTCAGCAGAGCTGGCATTCATCAGCAGGTAGGGATGCGCATGCGTGCACACACACACAAACACACGCATACACTTGTTAGTACACTAGAGCAGAGCAATACATTTTTAAAACATCTGCCTATTACAAGGTTAACCCACATGTGAAAAATGGCTCAGATTTTCCATTTGTTGTTGCTGTTTTTGAAAGAACATTTTTCTCTTAGTGAGCACTTAATAGGTTCCAAAGAGCAATGGAATTAAAGAAAAAACAACTACAACAACAACAACAACAACAACAACAACAAAACTAAAAAACTATAAATCAGATACACATGACTGGATTTAAGATGAATGCTTTAAGTGAATGGGGAATCACATGTTTTACTTTTCTCTTAAAATTACACACAGGCTAATGGACTAAGAAAAAAGGAAAATATTTTTATTCAAAAGAGTGCTAGCATTGAAATTTTCAATAACTTGATAACAAATCACTGCAGTAGATGAATAAAAATAACTGTTCTTAACTGTAAACTGTAGATTGTTCTAAGGAACAACCTCTTATCCCATAACTTTTCAATTTTTTTGTGATCAATTGGTATCATCTTCATGGCCTTTTCAGTACACTAAAAGCATACAAACAAACAAACAAAAAAGAACAACAAAACAAAACAAAACAAAAATCAACAGCAAAAATAGTTTTTGAATAAAATGAGACAGTTGATGAAAGATTTTTGTGTAATTTGGGAAACTACTATTATTAGACTACAATCCTTTCATTTAAACATCCAAATTTTAATTGCTAAAACTTACTGATAATAAAAAATCTATCCCATTATATATTTAGATTTCTTCATGTGGATATTAAAATAAACTATGTTCTGAAATTAAGAGTTAAAATACCTCCTCTTGTTTACCATACATATTTGCCGGTATAAATATACTTCATCAGTTTACAAATTACAATATTTATATTAAAGCTTTTGGTCAGCAAATCATTACAGCTTAACATGAACGAATGATTTCTGTGTTTTGGTTCTGTCTTTAAATCACTTTTGGAGATTATGAAAATCAGCCAAAATGAGTGACTGCAAATAATATAAACAAGACATTTATTTAGAAAAATAAACTGGGAATGCTGCTTATCTGTTAGATTTCTCCATGAAGTATAGACAAATGGCTAGAAAAAAATTATGTCAAATACATATTACAAATGACTTCTTTTCTTTAACAGTAACTGGGACTATGTCAGTGTTCAACAGGAACGGTTTGGATGTATACTTCAATAGATTAAATTTCTTGGCTGCTAATATGATAAAAAATGGATGGTATTAAAAAAGATTATATCCCCTTTTTAAACACACCTTATAACGTTGATGCTTTTTCATATATATACATATATATATATGTATGTATATGTATGTATTTATTTAAACTTAAGAAAGGACCATAGTCCTTTCAGTGAAGAGATCCCCATAGTGAAAGAGCGCACAAATGTTTTTCTTCAGTTCTAACTTTTATATTCCTTTTGGAGCCCCAGCAAAATATAGCTTGTTGTGGTCAAAAATCTCCTGGGGCTGTCTGTGCAAACAGTGGCACACATCATTACCCTGAATGGAAGTGACAGTGCAAATACTAGAAGTGCATTGAGATGCAATCTCTAACAGCTGAACTTCTTCAAAGTTGGGTGGAGGACAGGAGACAGCATCCTTTTAAGCAATTTAACATCACTGATGCCCTGTTCCTGTATGGCTTTGAATATGTACAAGGGATGACAAAGATCTTCTTTCCCCATAGACAGTAACATTCCTCTGTTGCAGTAAATGCATTCATATCCTGCTATCACCTAAGTGCTTCATTTCTCCTTTTGGCTACATGTTGAAATATTTTTGGATGCTGGCTTGACCCATGAAAAACTCATCGTTTGTTACTCTGGTTGCTCAGCACAGAACTCAAGTGTCAGGCTTGGAGAGCAGTTTCTGAAATGGGGCAAGATGTTTAGTCCTCTTTATTCTTCTTTTCCACTAAGTGGAATTTAAGGCTGTGGCTTTTGCCAGGACTCAGCTTGCAGCTCTCTGATCTGAGACAGTTGACTCAATGCAGATTACGCTCATGATTCATTGTGCTCTGACTTGAAGGGCTTTCCCATGCTCCACGGAGGGTCAGGTTCCTGATTACTTTTCAGATCTGGCGTGCAAGAAGTCACAATGATGAAACTGATATGCAAGAAATTAACTGACGTGCCTCCATATACATATTCCTTCAAGCCTGAAGGTGCTGTGAAAAAGAAAAGAAGACAAGGACGAAGTTATAAAAATGTTACTTTAAATTGATAAATTTAGTAGTAAACAAAACAGAAGTTTGAACAATCATTCCATTCTTCATGTAAACAAGAGTTCAAAGAATTGTGATATTCTGAACCTTGACATTTATAGTCGTACTTTGTTATTGATACAGGCTTTAGTTCCCTGCCAGGGCAAATGGGTTGAGGTTCACTGGTATCTTTGGAATCACATTAGATTATGCCACTTGAGAAACTGATCATTACTGTCCGAGATCCTGGGGTATATACAGGTCTTGAGGTGATGAGTTTTTAGGTGCTAACCTCCCTAATGCACCAACTCAGTTTAACAATATGCCTAAGGGCATAAAATGAAATGAACTCAAGATTTTAATAAGCAAAGAGCAAAATATTATGCATTTGAGGAACTTCTAGAATTGAAGTTTAATGGAACTTGAGAATCTGGATTATAGTCCCAGTTCTCAAATTAAGTAGGAAGCACATTTCATCAGGAGTTTTTTAACCTGACAGACAAATTTCCTAATCATTAAAATACTATGCAGTATTTTGCATTGGACCCTAAATATTTCCTTTTGTGACACTGTAGCAATTTGCATAAAGCACTAAAATAGTCCTCGAGGCAGTGAAAGAGAATAATGCTCCAACTCATTGCTGAGGTTCACAGTCTTATTGTGTTTACTTACTTTATTTATTAGACAAGATAAAGCAGCATCAAACAATGAGGCCATGGGATACTTACCTGATGGTAGCAAGGGCTACCTTGGTTTACCATTATAAACTAACATTTCCTGAAAAAGGGAATGAGAACTTCCTCTTCCAGTGTTGGTGATTTACACCTAGAGATGCCCTACTGCAAGGAGAAGGAAAATTACTTCTTTGCCATTAGTCTTATGAATCTAGCCCTTCATTAACATTTCCTCTTCTTTCATAATGACTGGCCAGTTTCATCTGATCAGCATAGCAAACAAAAAAGGAGAAAAGCGACGAGGAGAGGACACTCGAGGAGAGGAGACTTCAGGAGAAGAGACTCAAGGAGAGGAGACTTGAGGAGAGGAGACTCAAGGAGACTCGAGGAGAGGAGAGGAGAGGAGAGGAGACTCAGGAGACTCGAGGAGACTCGAGGAGAGGAGGGGAGAGGAGAGGAGAGGAGAGGAGAGGAGAGGAGAGGAGAGGAGAGGAGAGGAGAGGAGAGGAGAGGAGAGGAGAGGAGAGGAGAGGAGAGGAGAGGAGAGGAGAGGAGAGAGAGAGGAGAGGAGAGGAGGTGAGAGGAGGGGAGAGGAAGGGAGAGAAGAGGAGAGGAGAGGAGATTTGAGGAGATTTGAGGAGATTTGAGGAGATTTGAGGAGATTTGAGGAGAGGAGAGGAGGGGAGAGGAGGGGAGAGGAGAGGAGAGGAGAGGAGAGTAGAGGAGAGGAGAGGAGAGGAGAGGAGAGGAAAGGAGAGGAGAGGAGAGGAGGGGAGAGGAGAGGAGACAAGAGGAGACGAGAGGAGAGGAGAGGAGACTAGATTATCTTAGAGGTCTCTTCTAACCTGAATGATTCCATGTTTCTATCTATAAATAGTGTTTATTCTCTGTTGCTAAACAGTTATTCCTCAAATTTGTTCTGAATGCAGAATATTTAAAAATACAATGTTGAATAGTTACCAGCATGAAAAGCAATATATTATTTTTATGTTTCTCTGGGCTGAATATATGCTTATATGAACATATTCTGTATCATGTCTACAAATCCAGTAAATAGCATGGCAGGTACACTTGGATTCCTCTACCATCTCTCTAGTTCAGTCATTAACCCACACAAATTGATTTACTCCCAGTTGTATGACCATGACATCCACCTTAATTTCATCAATGCTCTTCCAAAGAAGAAAAATCTGCCTTTTGTTTCTTAATATCTCTGCTAAAAAGCACGAATTGTATTGCTGTGAAAAATGTGATGCACCTCTTCAAATTAAGTAAATAATTTTTTCAGATTAGAACGTTAATCTGAAGCTTGCTAAGTGAAGAATTCTGTAAGTGGGGAATGTGCATTAAAAACAGAAAAATCAGCTCCTCTTCCCACCCCTCCTAATAACATAATAACACATCAATAACTACAAATCATTGTCATACAGACAAAGAAGTGAGGAAAAGAGAAAATAGGTCAGTCCTTGGAAAAATGTGTTCTAGTTTTTATTTCCATAGGTTGTAGTAATTTGTCAGGGAAGATCTACATTCAAATAACGACATTTAATTCATCATTATAAAATCCCTTCAACAGAGCCTGACTTGTCAATATCCTCATAGTGCAAAACCACTGTCCTTGCAAGGGAGCAAGGGTTCAGACAATCTACAGGAGACACCTTTGTTCACTTACATTCACTCTCCTCCCCTTTGCTTAGTTTTTGTGACATCACTGGATCAGTCTTCCTTCTACAGTATCAGTATTCAGTTCAAAAAAAAAAAAAAAAGAGACCCAAAGAAATCAATGTCTTTGTTTTCCCCATTCAAAATCACATATCTACTCTTCTTAATTATATTTTACTTCTATGATTTTCTTATCACAAAACCATCTCCTTTTGCTTTCCCTCTGTTTGTCACACAGTTTTCTTGAGAACTGAAAGTGGGTCTAGTCAACTCTACCAAGACATCCTTCCATCCTTCTCCTCATTGTGGCAATGACGACAGTGCCACTGCACAGAGTGCTATGCAGAAGCTGCAGATGGAGAATATTAAGAAAAAAAGGCTACTAAAGAGATCTACCCTTTCACCTCAGATCTATGAGATGGCTATGCATACACTGGTTAGTATGAGTTGCATAGTTGTATACAGGTTTATTACAAAACAGGAAAATTATAGAAGAGAACATTTATTTAATCTTAGTTAAATAAACAAATTTAGTTTAAAAATACAGAGATACTCAGATTCAATTCACAATATTTAAAGAATAATAAATGCACTTTTATTCTATAGTGGTATGATAGGAATATATCAAACAAGTGATATAGAAGACATTTATCAAATTTTAACTGACAAGTTCAATGGTGACTGCCAATGATCACAGAAAATGACACGGTAAGTGCAACTTTCTATGTCACATCTAGTCCCATTTATTAAGAAGAAGAAAAAAAAGAGTAATCAGCTTCACATTCAATTGAGAGAGATGTACTTGATTAATACTTAGCTATACAAAACCCCAAATCATTTTAAAAGCCTGATAAAAGTACCTGAAATAGTAGCCTAATTAAAATCACCATTATTTGGACCATTTTAGCACAAACAGAATAATTTGGACATATGCTGTTAACTGGAATAAGTATACTGGCAGTCAGAGCACCAGCTAATCTATTATTTGTATTCACATACTGAGTATGAGAAATATTGCTAGTTAAAAAAAATAATAAAAAATCAGCTGGTAATAAATCCTGCTAAACTTATTGCACATATTTTCTAGATACTATTAAATAGTAGTAGCATCTATTTCAGCTACTCATTTACACTTGAAAGATACAGAAATACTTACATTCAGATATAGACTACTTTATCTTTTTTTTTTCTGTATTTTCTTAGTCCTTTCAAATCAGATGTGTTGCTGTGAAACTTCTTTCAATGGAAGAAGGAATTATTGAAAGGGAAGGTGATGTTTTGGAGACCTTTTGTTTGGCTGTTGTTAATGTCCATGAAATATATACCATTCCTATTTTTTTAGGAATAAATTTAAACAATGGATTTCAGAAGATAAGCATTTTCAGTCAGAAGCCAGACCATTTCAGATAAAAGTGACTACAGTAATTCTGCCAAGTGCAAGAACAATGTTTTTACCAAGCATTTTACTTCTCCATTGACATTTTAGCTACAGAAAGCCCATGCTATCTTTTTCTTTTTTCTTTTTTTTTCTCTATGATAACACTGTTGAGATATGTTTGTCAGAAAAACCTTAACAACCAAACATAAACAGTGCAGAATGTTAACAAATCCACCACAACACTTTCTTCTAATTCTTCATATTTTTTTCTCATACCTTCAGTATGCCAATTTCTGTGTGATAGCCTTATCCTGCTGTTTCAGTCTGTAAATATCTTATTTGCCAATGAAAAAACAAGAATTCCCAATTGCTTATTGGATTTGTTTTTCTTTCTCTTAAAGATTTGAAGGAGATTGTAAACGATGTGCAAATTTAAAATATCTAAAATTATATATATATATTTTTTTCTTTACACATTACAGTTTATTTATATTTTGACAGCATGTACTAGTTTCTACAGTAATATTATTCTTATCATCTTATTAATCTTTCCTAATGTGATTAAGTTAATCATCAAATCCTTTGTTGTTCTACCCCTAGAGCTTTCTCTAAAAGCAGTTCTATATATAGCACTATAAATCTACTCCTAAATAGAAGTCTTCAAATTATCACAGAATCACAGAATAACAGAATCGTCTAGGTTGGAAGAGACCTCCAAGATCACTGAGTCCAACCTCTGACCTAACACTAACAAGTCCTTCACTAAACCATATCACTAAGCTCTACATCTAAACGTCTTTTAAAGACCTCCAGGGATGGTGACTCAACCACTTCCCTGGGCAGCCCACTCCAATGCCTAACAACCCTTTCAGTAAAGAAGTTTTTCCTAATATCCAACCTAAACCTCCCCTGGCACAACTTTAGCCCATTCCCCCTTGTCCTTTCACCAGGCATGTGGGAGAATAGACCAATCCCCACCTCGCTACAGCCTCCTTTAATGTACCTATAGAGAGTGATAAGATTGCCACTGAGCCTTCTCTTCTCCAGACTGAACAATCCCAGCTCCCTCAGCCGCTCCTCATATGACTTGTTCTCCAGACCCCTCACCAGCTTCACTGCCCTTCTCTGGACTTGCTCGAGCACCTTGATGTCCTTCTTGTAGTGAGGGGCCCAAAACTGAACACAGTACTCGAGGTGCGGCCTCACCAGAGCCGAGTAAAGGGGGACAATCACTTCTCTAGCCCTGCTGGCCACACTGTTTCTTATACAAGCCAGGATGCTGTTGGCCTTCTTGGACACCTGAGCACACTGCTGGCTCATATTCAGCCGACTATCAACCAGTACTCCCAGGTCCTTCTCTGCCAGGCAGCTTTCCAACCACTCATCTCCCAGCCTGTAGCTCTGCTTGGGGTTGTTGCGCCACAGGTGCAGGACCTCGCACTTGGCCTTGTTGAACTTCATACAGCTGGCCTCAGCCCATCAGTCCAGCCTATCCAGATCCTCCTGCAGAGCCTTCCTTCCCTCGAGCAGGTTGACACATGCACCTAACTTGGTGTCATCTGCAAACTTACTGAGGGTGCACTCAATCCCCTCATCCAGATCATCGATAAAGATATTAAAGAGGACTGGCCCCAGTACTGAGCCTTGGGGACGCCACTAGTGACTGGCCTCCAACTGGATTTAACTCCATTCACCACAACTCTTTGGGCCTGGCTATCCAGCCAGTTTTTAACCCAATGAAGCATATGCCAGTCCAAGCCAAGAGCAGCTAGTTTCTTGAGGAGAATGTTGTGGGAAACGGTGTCAAAAGCCTCACTGAAATCAAGGTAGACCACATCCATAGCCTTTCCCTCATCCACTAAGCGTGTCACCTTGTCATAGAAGGAGATCAGGTTCGTCAAACAGGACCTACCTTTCATAAACCCATGCTGACTGGGCCTGATCGCCTGCTTGCCCTGCAAGTGCCACTTGATGACACTCAAGATAATCTGCTCCATGAGCTTCCCTGGCACTGAGGTCAAACCAACAGGCCTATAGTTCCCCGGGTCTACCCTCCGGCCCTTCTTGTAGATGGGCATCACTTTCGCTAGCCGCCAGTCGACTGGGACCTCCCCTGATAGCCAGGACTGCCGATAAATGATGGAAAGCGGCTCGGCCAGCTCTTCTGCCAGTTCTCTCAGTGCCCTCGGGTGGATCCCATCCGGCCCCATCGACTTGCATACATCCAAGTGCTGTAGCTGGTTGCCAACCATTTCCTTGTGGATAGTGAGGGCCACATCCTGCTCCCCATCCCCTTCCACCATGTCAGAGTATATGATGAAAATATTTATGAAATGCACTTTTTGAACTGAACATATACTGCTTAAATAATGTGTTTGTAGAAGTTTATTGTCTTTGTGTGTTTGCACAACAAAATGAAGACCATCAGAATATTGGCTTTGAGAGATATTCTACTATATATTTATACACACATATATATAAACATTAATAATAATAAAAGCATCATACAATGAATGCAAGGGGCATTATGCTTGTCAATAAATGAAGCACATTTTTTCTATGTTTCCTATGAACTAAGGACCAAATTGCTGTAGTGTTTTTCTTAAAATGTCCAAAACAGTTCAGATTTGAAAGAAGAAATGTGTGGGACTGACAACAGGAAATTAAGGCTTTTTTCTTGGTACTACTTGTTACCAACACAGCTGAAATCTAGGCAACTAAAGTTACCAGTGTATCTTGACACTGTAGAAGTTGATATCCTACATTAGGAATTATCGCTGTTAAAAATATAAAAATGCTGACTCCAAAATGTTAAAAAGAAGAGTGGAAAACTGGTAAAACTCCTGATGATGTATTCTGGGAAACTCTGGAATAAGTTTTAAATTTCCTCTGACATTTTTTTTTTGGCTGAGACATCTCTGTTCTGCATCTTCGACCACTTGAAACATTTTTATCACATCATTTTTCTTGACACGACCTTTTCTATTTTCATTAAACTTTTTTGGTCACTCATCCTCTTATGTGTTGGAAAATTGCGACAATATTTTAAAACATGTCTTATGATAGAATTGGTCATGCCAAGGGAGAACACATGGCTAGGAAGCCTATTTCTCTTTTCATTTGTTTTTGAATATGTTATGACACTTCTTTCATGAGGCAAGTACTCACTAAAGACTTTTGGAAGAGTGTTTCTTCTTCATTTTGCCCCTGGGATACACATTTACTAGTACCCAGAACAGCTATCTTCTCAAACCATTAGCTTTGGATAATATTTTATCTTGTATTTGACTATCATGCTCAGAAAAAGCAAGAAATTATCCACAGAGAGGCAATCAGCTTCTCTGTGCTAGCACACAATACAAAATCTGAGCTATCTTTCTTTGCAAAGGACAAGGCATAGATCTTGATACCATATTAAGCAAGTAATGAAATAAAAATATTAAGCATATAGTAGCTTTGTATTTGCAATGATTTGCAAAAGAATTTCAGATCTAATGTCTGCTGTTGGAAAGTTTCTGTCAATGCTGGACCTATTACTTTGTGGGTAATATAAGTACTTTTCCACCACTGCCCTGCATTTACTGAAGGTGCCTTCATACTTCCTGTTTGTTGGCAGACACTCAAAGAGTTGGAAGATCTGATAGGTTAGAAAGTGCCCGCAACCCTCAACACCCCAGCATGTGTCAGGTTTTTTTTTTTATTCTGTAAAAAATAATATTTCATTTGGTTTACTCAGTCAATTCCTGAAGCTGAATCTATAACAGAAAACAGGACACATTTATCACAAATTCACGTGAACATACACTCATTGAATAAAAACAAACAAACAAACCAAACCAAAACAAAACCAACAAACCAAAAAACTTCTTTGAGTATATGGCATAATCTACACACCAGTGGAAGAAGCCTTTTTTTTCCCTCAGTGAAAAGGACGTTCTTCACAGAACAAGTGCAAGTTCACATAGAATAGTTAAATGCTTTAAATGATTTGTACCTGGTATTATTTAATAACTTCAGGGTTTTGTGTTTAATTTTCAGAGCTTAGATATGTGTTTTTTGTTTGTTTGTTTGGTTTTGTTTGTTTGTTTTGTTTTATTTTGTATAATTATATGTGTTAAAGTGACACATGAATAATTTGAAAACCATTCTGCCCAGAATATATCTTCCAGGTATAAGGTATATATCTTGACAGGTATAACCTTTTCTCATTCAGCCTGGAGCTAGGAAGGAAGGATGATAAGTGAACTGGCAGATTTCCACTTGTTTATTTAGGAAAAAAAAAAAAAAGGAAAAAAAAGGAAAAGGAAAAGGAAAAGGAAAAGGAAAAGGAAAAGGAAAAGGAAAAGGAAAAGGAAAAGGAAAAGGAAAAGGAAAAGAAAAGAAAAAGAAAAAGAAAAAGAAAAAGAAAAAGAAAAAGAAAAAGAAAAAGAGAAAGAAAAAGAAAAAGAAAAAGAAAAAGAAAAAGAAAAAGAAAAAGAAAAAGAAAAAAAAGAAAAAGAAAAAGAAAAAATAAAAGAAAAAGAAAAAGAAAGAAAAAAGGTAAAAGAAAAAAGGTGAAAGGAGTCATGTAACACATAATGCAACTATCAATACTTCTGCTTTTTTGACATTTATTGATCCTTTTATTTCAAATTACTCAAGCAATCCACTAGTCTTGTAGGATTAGGCCTACTTTGCAAGCCAAGAAGACCTAGAAGACATCAGAAAATATCTGTAAATATTTTGGCACAGCCTTTCTGTAGGTTTGCCTATTGAGGGATGAAATAATTAATGATTCTAACTGACAACATGCTGTTTTCTAACAAATGTTTGATGGGATTTACTTTTTCCTTTGTCATTTGGCACAAACATTTTGCCACAGAAGACTGAAAATGATTTTCACTGCCAGTAGAGATGTGGAGATTACCAAAACTGTCCTTTTCTCCTGAAACATGCTAATATGAAAAAGGTCACAGCAATTCTGTGGTATACTAGTTGTCTAATATACTTATACTCACATTTTCATTACAAAATGAGAAGGTTTTGTGTTATGGTTCTGGAGAGTGGGAAATACTGTTCTTGTAGCTAGGAATGCTTAGCTGCTAAAAATTATTGAGTAGCTCACAGCTGAATCTTGGTCAGAAATCAACCAGTGAAAGAAAGGCCCAGAGGCCATACAGCAATAGGAAGGTGTGTAGTGCAAGCTACTCTGCACTCCAGAAGCCTCTCAGAAGACTTCTGCATCACCGGCTCTGGACCTTTTCCAGCACAACAGAAAGGGTAACATCTACCACTTGAGACTTCATATGTTGGAAAAAAATAAAAAATAAAAAAAAATGAAAGTACCACACACTCATTTACCAAGATTCACCTGGCTCCTTTCTAGAGTTCCCAAAGGGAAAAAATAAAAATAATAATAATAAAAAAAATCCTCTTTACCAGGAGGAAATTAAGTGGACACAGAATAAGATATTTAGAAAATATAACTGAATATATTCTTAGATAGGAAGGTGAAAACAAAACAAAAATTAAACATGGCTAAACATCAGTAAATTACCTAGCACCTTCACGTTATTTTAACTTTCAGCAACAGTATATGTGAAAGAGATCAGCCTGACATGACATTTACATTGAAGAAAGATGGAAGAACCTCCTTATGGAAAGTGCTACTTATTTTCTGGAGAAGGACAAATTCTATTACAAATATGTCCTTGTTTCAACTGGGATAGAGTTAATTTTCTTCACAGTAGCTGGTATCATGCTGTGTTCTGGATTTAGGAGGAAAATAATGTTTGTAACGTACCAATGTTTTAGTTGTTACTGAGCAGTGCTTAAACAGAGTAAGAGGCTTTTCAGCTTCTCATAACACCCAGCGAGGAGGCTGGGGGTGCACAAGAAGCTTGGAAGGGATACAACAAAATACATTGTACAAATGTAACCCTTGATACAGCTCTGATTTGTGAAGAGTTATGTACACTATTAGAACACACTTGCTTATAGTTTATAAAAAGACATACAGAATATGAGAAGCTAAAATTTTTGCAAATATATACAAAGTTTACAAGCTTGAATTTAAGCAGCCAATTTTCTTCAACAGTTTCTTCAAATAACTCTATATAAAGATGATGCTCTTGTACGTCCTCTCTCAGAACCTATTATGGGCTGTCTTACTCCCACTTACCTACCACTCCAGCTGTAACAAACCATGTATGACTGATGTTTAAAAGGCAGAAATATCAGAGACAAGCACAATTAATGTTTTCCTTAGGTGTTCAAAATGATGTCTTCGAATTTATTTTGAGTAATCCTAAAAACGAGCTTTCAGAATTGTGTTATGTTGGTGTGACAAAGCATCACATCTGAAGGAAAACATAAAATTTTGGGGTGTTTCTTGGAAGAAAATGAAGATCAACAGTTCAGCTTCTTGTTTTGCAGGTCTGCCATGGATCACCTTAATTCCACAGTCTGTTTAACCATTTTGAGCTGAATGCCCAGAAGTCTAGACCTGAATGAAACAATAATTTTTGATAAATTTAGCGATGATGTATTTTTCCTCATCCACCTCAAATGATTTACAATTTTATATACAACTGGATAGGACAGTCAAACATAAGCTCAGCAGCAAGGCCTATCTTCGCTTAGCCTTTAAGAAACTTTATTTCTCTCAATCATTAACACAGATATCAATACATGTAAAAAAATATAGTAAAGAATTATTTCAGGTACATAGGTAGCAGAATACAATGAATTCCAACAGGAAAATTGGATGATTTCACAGGCAATAGACTATCCCAGTTTCAGATCTCTTTTCTTATAACAGGAAAAATTCAAAACCAAATCTCAGCATTAGACCCTTTCATAATGTCCATCAAATATACTCAAAGAAATGGATCACAATGAACATCAGATCATGTGATTTTTTTTTCCAATTTTCTGTTTTTTAAAATTCAACAGCATCATTTGCAAGTCTCAACAGTTTTGCCAGCACAGATTGGCTTGCTGAGTGAACCTGGCTGGCCACCCCTGCTTCAACATAAATATCCATGCTCATCTGGCTTTGGAGTGATTTGCTTAACAAAATAGGTGCTCTAGCCAATAAAAGAAGCTCAAAATTCAAATGCATACCATTAAGCTCTAATGCTAATTCTTTTGAGAAAAAGGTGCAAAATATGCAAGGCGGTGCTTTGCATATTAAGCAGAGGCCTCATATGCAGTGTTTGTCTAGCCAGTAAAACACCACAAATTATTGGGCAAGCAATTATTTGGGCAGTTCACAAAAGGCATTAAGTCATTTTGAAGGACTTCCTTAAAGTTGAAACAAGAATAAAACCTCTGGATCTATTTATTTAACTCAGTTAGTCAGATATATAAGAAAGTCTGCTGCAAAACTGTGATTCCAAACAGAGTGGTGGAACGTGCTCTGGGCTGTGCGGGTTGGAATTATGTTTCAAATGTTAAACCTACTTTGTTCCCACTGAGTTGGCGAAGGTCCTCTCCAATGCTTTTTTTTTTTTTTTTTTTTTTCCCAAGTCACGGTTCAAACTAAAAGAGTTTGTAGCAAAATAAGTCACAGATGGTCCTCTGTACACTTGAAACATCTCTTCAAGCATTTCCTCCTCTATACATAACAGAAGGCCAAAATCACTGTTAATTCTTTTTTTGAAGTAGGATGGGTTTTCCATCTGTTTTGGTACACAGCAAAGACACTTGGCTTTGCTTTGTGGAAATGATGCAACCAGAAATGGTTTGCTCTTCCTGAGGCAGTCAAAATTATTAGAAATAATTAATGATGAGTAAGGATTCCCAAATCTTGTTAAGTCTATGCTTACAAAAACATGAATACATTTCAGATTTGTTTAATTTACTGTATTTTGTACCACTTTTTTTTCTTTAAATCCTATCTTATGGTCTCTTAACTTTCACATTCTATATTTGAAACTAAGTAAATTCTCACTTGTATAATCCCCCACACAAATGGCCTAACACAAACTTGTTTGCTGCCATGACCTTGCATGGGAAGGTGATCTTTTAAGAGTCACTGGAAATCATTGTTTTGACACTTCTGCAAATGCTCTGAGAGGTGTCTGTGTGTCCCCAGTTAGTTCCAGTGTTCCTCTTTGAACATAATGAAGAGGTAAGAATGGTAAGAACCAGCAGCAATACAAGAAATAAAACTGAAAAAGATGTGAGACACCCAGAAGCTTTGTTGGTCACCTGTGTCAGAGCCTGACAGAAGAGCCTGGAGGACATTGCCTATCTTATCTATCAGAAAGGAAAAGAAAAATCACTGAAAAATTGATGCTTTTTGACTTCTCAGATTTATACACTTTTCCTGTATTCATTCCTTCATTTTAATACTAAAATTTCAGAAAAGTAAGCATGAGTATTAGTTTAGACAGTACAACAGTGTCCATCTAAGGCAATGACCATGTATCAGCAGTTCAAAAGATAATCTCAGTTACAGTATGTTAGCTTTCACAAGCAACAGAATTACCCAACATATATGACATTTTTGTATGAAATATGACAATGGGACAAATTAAATGTCTTTGGTGAAAAACAGCAATTTGGTCAGTACACCAAAACTAGATAAAGGAATTTACACAGTGGGTTTTCAGCTGCCCTGACAGTGCAGTAAGCCATACAGAAAAAAAAAAAAAAAAAAAAAAAAGATAGGCAGTAACAAACAAACAAACAAAAAGTAAATTCAGCCATCAGATTATTATTTTTTTTAATTAACCCTCTGGAAGTCTTTTGTAGAGAACAGACATTTGCTCAGGAGTTGGCAGGGCTGATAGATAAGGCTTTAAACTAGAGTTGAAGGGGGAAGGGGATAAAACCAGGCACGCCAATGATGAGCTAAGGCATGGTGCGCTAGAATCAGAGGGACTGTGTGCTAGTGAGGCCCTTTGGTCAGCTCCACAAGGTGCTGCGTGTAGGGAGGCGCATTTGAAGTGCTTCTACACAAACGCACGCAGTATGAGGAATAAAATGGATGAGCTAGAAGTCTTGGCCCAGTCCCACAGCTATGACATCATCAGCATAAGCGAAACCTGGTGGGATGAGTCCTGTGGCTGGTGTGTTGCAATAGATGGTTACAGGCTCTTCAGGAGGGACAGGCAGGGTAGGCGAGGTGGTGGGGTGGCAATGTATGTGAAGCAGGGGCTGGACTGTGTGGAATTTCAAGTTGGCGATGGCAAAGTTGAGAGCCTCTGGGTAAGGATTAAGGGACGAACAAATAAAGGGGATGTTGTTGTGGGAGTCTATTACAGACCACCTGGCCAGGACGACAACGTCAATGAATTATTCTTTGCAGAACTAAGAGATGCCTTGAGATCAACTCCCCTTGTCCTTATGGGGGATTTCAACTTGCCAGACTTCAACTGGGATCACCACACGGCTGACACGAGCAAGTCCAGGAGGTTCATAAACCACCTAGATGATAACTTCTTGGTTCAGGTGCTAAGGGAGCCAACTAGGAAAGGTGCCCTCCTAGATCTGTTGCTGGAGAACAGAGAGGGTCTTGTGGGAGACGTGGCAATTGGCGGCCGTCTCAGTCATAGTGACCATGAAGTGGTTGAGTTTAGAATTTATGGTGACAGAAGGAAAACTGCCACCAAAACTTCAGCCCTGGATATGGGGAAAGCAGACTTCAGGCTGCTCAGAGAACTAGTTAGCAAGGTCCCCTGGGAAACTACTTTTGAAGGCATTGGCATCCATCAGTGCTGGTCAGTCTTTAAGCACTGCCTCCTAAAAGCACAAGATCAGGCAATTCCAAAATATTGGAAGTCAGGCAGGTGGGGCAGAAGGCCGGCCTGGCTGACCAGGGATCTTCTACTGGAGCTTAGGCGAAAAAAGAAAGTATACGGCTGCTGGAAGGAGGGTCAGACGATGAGGAAGGAATACAGGGATGCTGTTTGTGTTTGTAGGGAGAAAATTTGTGTGGCCAAAGCCCAACTAGAGTTGAAGCTGGCCATGTCTGTGGGAGACAATAAAAAAGTTTTTTTTAGATAACGTGAACAGAAAAAGGAGAACCAAAGGAAACACAGGTCTGCTACTAGATGGGGAGGGTCTCCTCACAGACAATGACATAGGCAAAGCAGAGACGTTTAATGCCTTCTTCGCCTCTGTGTTCAACACTGATGATGGGCTTCGGGACCCAGGGTGCCCTGAATTGGAGGACCATGACGGTGGGAATGACAAACTCCCAACTGACCCTGAATGTGTGTGGGATTTGCTGCTCCACTTGGATCCATACAAGTCCATGGGTCCAGATGGAATTCATCCCAGAGTGCTTAAAGAGCTGGCTGATGCCATCGTGGGACCTCTCTCAATTATTTTTCAATGATCTTGGGAATCTGGAAAGGTCCCAGTGGACTGGAAGCTGGCAAATGTGCCAATTTTCAAGAAGGGTAAGAAAGAAGACCCTAGCAATTACAGGCCTGTCAGTCTCATGTCAGTGCCTGTTAAAATTATGGAGAAGACGATCCTTGAAGTTATTGAAGTGCTCCTGGGGGACAATGCAGTCATTGGTCCCAGCCAACATGGGTTCATGAGGGGTAGGTCCTGCCTAACAAATTTGATTTCTTTTCATGATAAGATCACCCATCTAGTCAATCAAGGGAAAACAGCTGATGTGATCTTTTTGGACTTCAGCAAAGCTTTTGACACGGTTTCCCATAGGATCCTACTGGACAAAATGTCCAGCATACAACTTAACAAAAAACATCATATGATGGGTGAGCAATTGGCTGATGGGCAGGGCTCAAAGGGTTATGGTAAATGGGGCCACGTCTGGCTGGCGGATGGTCACTAGTGTGGTCCCTCAAGGCTCCATTTTAGGGCCAGTCCTCTACAATGTTTTTATAAATGATTTGGATGTAGGACTAGAAGGTATTTTGAGCAAATTTGCCAACGACACCAAACTTGGAGGAGTTGTGGACTCGAATGAGGGTGGAAAGGCCTTGCAGAGAGATCTGGACAGATTGGAGAGCTGGGCGATCACCAACCACATGAAGTTTAACAAAAGCAAGTGCCGGGTCCTGCACCTGGGACGGGGCAGCCCTGGCTATACGTACAGACTGGGCGACGAGATGCTAGAGAGCAGCCCCGCAGAGAGGGATCTGGGGCTTGTGGTTGACGGCAAGTTGAATATGAGCCAGCAGTGTGCCCTGGCAGCCAGGAGGGCCAACCGTATCCTGGGGTGCATCAAGCACGGCATTGCTAGTCGGTCAAGGGAAGTGATTGTCCTGCTGTACTCTGTGCTGGTGCTGCCTCTCCTTGAGTACTGTGTGCAGTTTTGGGTACCACAGTACAAAAAGGACATTAAACTGTTGCAGAGTGTCCAGAGGAGGGCGACAAAGATGGTGAAGGGCCTAGAGGGGAAGACATATGAGGAGCAGCTGAGGTCACTGGGCCTGTTCAGCCCGGAGAAGAGGAGGCTGAGGGGGGACCTCATTGCGGTCTACAACTTCCTCGCGAGGGGGAGTGGAGAGGCAGGTGACCTATTCTCGATAAACACCAGTGATAGGACCCACGGGAACAATGTTAAACTGAGGCAGGGGAAGTTTAGGCTGGACATCAGGAAGAGGTTCTTCACCGAGAGGGTGGTTGCACACTGGAACAGGCTCCCCAGTGAACTATTTACTGCACTAAGCCTGTCTGAATTTAAGAAACGATTGGAGTGTGCACTTAGTCACATGGTCTAAACTTTTGGGTAGACCTGTGCGGTGCCAGGAGTTGGACTTGATGATCCTTATGGGTCCTTTCCAACTCGGGATATTCTATGATTCTATGATTCTATGACATGATTTTAGCCATAAGTGAGCAGAGCCTGGTGAAGACAACATGTACCCTCTGTTAAGCACTGTGTGACAAAACAATGCACACAGGAGCAAAAGAGGAAGTAAAAACTCCTGAATCCATAATTTGAATTGCAAATTCAAATAGCTGAAAATCAACTCTGCTCCAGTCACAATGCACCCTGTTTTGTTTCTTTTCTGGAGCAAAGAATTCTGCTGTGGATTAATGGAGAGGTGAAGTACTTCTTTCGGAATTCTTACCAACTAAAATAATACTGAAAAATAAAATGTATTTTATCTCACTTGCAAACCCAACAGAAGATGCTGGAACTTCTGTTAGATGAAATTTTCTTCTAAAATCAGTGCTGAAAAATGTATTCTTCTTTAATATCACTTTTATTTTTTAAAGTTATTTAAAGGCATTTTAACTCTTAATGCCTAAAAGAGCCCTAATCAAGAGCAATTCAAAAGCTTTCAAATGAAGAAAACTAGAACAGCTTGTTTTTATTTCTAGTATTTGTATTTCATAGCCAAAAATGTGTCCTGGGACAATAAACTGGGATAATAAACTGAATCATCTGTATCGGTAATTAGATGTACTTACTAACCACTTACAAAGAAATACTAAACTTAGAAAGTACATTCTCTAGATCAGAAACAAGGCATTGATACAACATTAAGAGTAAAGATTCACCTTTGTAAACTGTTTTACCTGTCTCATAGTTATTTTCCAACTAGAAAACAAGGCTACAGAAAGACTGGAAGAAATATAAAAAGCTCCTAGTAGTGTGGGTATATAAATTGTAGAAGTAATCACAAATGAAA
Source organism: Cygnus atratus (assembly GCF_013377495.2). Classification (NCBI taxonomy): domain Eukaryota; kingdom Metazoa; phylum Chordata; class Aves; order Anseriformes; family Anatidae; genus Cygnus; species Cygnus atratus. The sequence continues at coordinate 65,514,283 of NC_066396.1, forward strand.
ATTAGTATGACTGAAAGTTCATTGCTGATGTAACAAAATCTTCATGTGCCATGTCAAACCTGCAAGGTATGTAATGGACAAATGACAAGCTGACAGCTCACTTCAGAAAAGGTTTTTTCTACAATGCCAGAATCCATTTTGAGTGAAGTCTTCCACTCCTCCCACCAACACAGCCTGTGCACTGAATGCTAAATTGCTAGCTGCATCCTCCTGAAATCTTCTATTAAATGTCTTATTATAAATGAGAAATTATTTTTCTCTGAGAACCAGATCCAAGATTATTTTAGGGAATGTCTAAATATATTCCAGCAGAGAGCAGGAGGAAAGACACTCAGTTACTGTAATGAGCAGCAGGTGAACGAGTCATCACATACACTTAGGAGTATAACTTTCCCTTGATGGATGGGGTGGTAAGAGGGAGGAAGTTGGAAAGATTCAGAAGACTTCACCCCTTTGTAGGTAGGGAAAAAACAGCTTCTGGTGAGGGAGCCAGGCAGTGAGGACAGCATTTGGTCAGGTTTTTGCTTGATGAGGTTCTGGTGAGGTGTTCAAGACCTAGCACAAAGAATGACCTGGCTTGTGGTCACACTTGCAGAAGCAGCAGCTCAGTGCCTAGGGGAGCCCCAACATGGAAGTCTGGGCAAGCAAGAGGCTTTAGATGTGATGCCCCAAAACAGAGTGCCCATGACAGAGCAGTCATACCTGTCAGACTGAAGAGGATATGTGCTTTGTGGAGGCTGTACAGGAGGAGCGCACTCCATCCTCCAGGATGCAGCAGATGAAATAAGAATACTGTCTTCTCAGTGCAGCACCTACTGCATTGCCAGAACAGAAATTATTATTAATAATAATAATAAATAATAATTTTCCCAGCACTCACTCCTCCCTTGCAGTGCCTTCCTCTACCAAGATTTTGAACAAACTAGAGGCTCAGCCATGAGCAGCTGAAGCCACACTGCTCAGTACAGAAACAGGGTATGCTTCAGACTCAAGGGAAGGTGAGGGTTCAAAATGCCTCAGGCAGAAGAAGCAACTTAATTTGGATTTCTCTTACCTTTCATAACAGAGGGCAAAGGAAAGGCAGTCTACAGACATCATCTCCTCCAGCAATTTGTAAATCTAGCACATCTGTCCCATGCTTTATTTATGAGTGAATGAAATAAAACAATTGGATTTGTGTCAGCTAGAATAACTAAATGCTGAACAGAAGGACAGATTTCAGTTTTTCATTTCAGCCATACAGATAAGCAATCACATTTTATTTTCAGTGGGAGTCAAAATACACTGGTCTTCCTTCCAGAGTTACAATTAAACAGATAGATACAAATGAACGCTTTGGACCCTGCTGGCTTCCACTGCTTAAAATAATGTTACCTAATCATGACCTAAGATGGGGAGGACAGTGGTAAAGTAAAATTACTACCTTTCCTTTTCTTTTTAATGACTTGGACTCTTAAGACTGTGCTGTGTTAGCTAGATTTATCATGTTTCTAATTTTATTAGAAATGTAGTAATAGAGCTACAGATAGCAATGAAAAAAATTGAAGCTTCTATCTTGCCTGTCAGCTGAACTCAAACTATACCCTTTTTAATAAAGGGAATTATCTTGTATGCAAGGATTTTCTACAGTAGAGATTAGAGGTGCATAATTCTTTCCATGTTGTCCTGGTTTCAGGTAGGACAGAGTTAATTTTCCTCCTAGTAGCTGGCAGGGTGCTATGTTTTGGATTAGGATGAGAAGAGCGCTGATAACATGCTGATGTTTTAATTGTTGTAGAGCAATGCTTACACCAAGCCAAGGACTTTTCAGCTTCTCGCTCTGTCCTGCTAGCGAGCAGGCTGGGGGTGCAGCAGGAGCTGGGAGGGGACAGACCCAGGACAGCTGACCCAAACTGGCCAAAGGGGTATTCCATACCATCTGACGTCATGCTGAACAATATATAGGGGTGGCTAGCCGGGGTGGGGGGGCCGGCTGCTCGGGGATAGGCTGGGCATCGGTCAACGGGTGGTGAGCAATTGCATTGTGCATCACTTTGTACACATTATTACTATTATTATTATTATTATTATTATTATTGTTATTATTTTCCCTGTCTTAATAAACTGTCCTTATCTCAACTCACAGGCTTCACTTTCCCATTTCTCTCCCCCATCCCGGAGAGGGAGGGGGGAGGGTGAGCGAACGGCTGTGTGGTGTTTGGCTGCCAGCCGGGCTAAACCACAACACATGTATAATCCTTTCTCCTTTATCCCATGAAAAGCTCCCTGAAATAGGAAAGTTCAAAAAGGGCAAACTGATAAGAGTTAGCTGAAAGCTCCACTAACTGCTAAGAATTCATCAATAGCATCCAAAATGTGGTTTCTGTTTAAGAGGTTTAAATTGAAACACGTCTTCTGCTGTTCAGATATGAATTCCCTAATAAATCTATGTGTAGAAGCAATTAGCAAGTTTCATCTTATTGCAGCTGTCAAATAGTAGTACAAAAAATATGTAGGGTGATAGTGTCTTTGATTTTTATTTATTTATTTATTTATTTACTTTTTTTTTTTCCTTTAAAAGTAGGCAGTCAGAAAAAAGAGTAATGTAAAAATTGGGAAAGATCATACTCTTGAACTTGTTCAAGGTAACACCCCAAACTTATATGTGTATTATAAATATAAGGCGAAATAGATTAAAAAACAAAACAAACAAACAAACAAAAACATACTTTTTTGTTCAATAGTATTTTAAAATAATGGTCTGTCAATGAGAAGGAATTATAAGGAATATCCAATGAAGTTTTTTATGTTATCTGTATTACATAAAATGGAATTCCTAATGCTGGATTAGTCAATGCACTAATCACTATTAGAAATATTTTAATTTCTCATTTAATTTTTTAGCAATTCAGAAACCTATTTTCAAAAGCCCCCTAACTTTACAAGGTTTCATTAAATTTAAAATTGACCTTATATTCAGAAGCTATGCTTATTCATTAGTATCCAACACTGGCTGCCTTTGGGTACTTATAAAAATGCCTTGGAACTTATAAAATCTACTTCCAAACAAAAATCAATATAAATAGTCGCTGCTTGATTTAACACTCTTAAAGTAAACTTTTCGTTTCATTTCTACTGTGACACCTTACTAGTGTTGAATTGAGCAGTTGTAATGGGGGCCATGGAAATAAAAATTACATTGATCACATAATTTAATCACACTTCCTGCTGACTCAGTTCTGCTCCATGTGTTGTATTTCTTAAGGTTCAGTTGCACCTTTCAACAGAGACTGTAACACAGAAGCTTTGTGAAAGGCCATTGCATGTATATTTTCTTTACTCCACCATAGTACAAATGGTTATGCCTCACACTAGGTGGATGCTCAGCTGCAGATATATATAAGCCCTGCAACTTGGCTGGGAGCATAGTCTGCACCACAAGCGGGCTATCTGCACCAGCACCAAACCAAACCAACCGTAACCCTGTGGCAGAGGCAGTGACAGCTCGAGTCCTTTCAACCAGCATTCTGAGAGCACCAAAGGATAAAAATCCTTTCTCTTAGAACATACCCTAGAGCACATCTACACCCACCACTTCTGGTTACACACATGATGACTGATGGGGATATAGTGCCCCTAACCCAACAGCATCTTGTGTCTTCCTAGTGAGTCTCAGTTTCTCCAAGGCCTGGGGGACCAACAGGCAGTGTACAGCACAGACTACAGTACATGTGTTTCCTTGGGAAAATTATTGTCTGTAAAATTCCAACATATAAAAATGAGTTCTGGTTTGCCATTTTATTTCTACTGGTATTTACTGAAGTACTTTTGTCAGGACACTGTTTTTAACACAGACAAAATGTGTTCTTGCCACATGAGGCTTCCTATTTTGTTTTGTGAAAAATGGAAATTTTCTCTCCATAGAAATGGATGGTGATATTCTTAAAACCCTGCTTACGTGCTGATCTTTTCTGCCTCTGTTCCATGGTAACCTACCAAGAAGCTCTCCAATATTTCTTATCATCTCCTAAAGAAAAAGTGATTCAGACACTGCGAATGAACATTTGCATATGGATGAGCCTATGAGATTTCTTCATTTCTATTCTCTTAATCTCTCTGCTTACTTCCATAGGCATTTACTATGCTAGCATTAGAAAGAATTAATCTAAAGTTATGTATTATATGTCTTTATTGGCATATGTTGTGCGTAAACTTATCACAGACTAGTAGTGATCATACAAGTGATAACCTTAGAGTATGGAGGTCCTGTCATGAAAACCAGAAATTTAGGTAATGTAAAAAATAAACCAGATTTATTAAAACAAATGGGATTTCTCCCACTTTCTTTTTGTTTGTTACCCAGCTTCCTATCATTCATATCAATCACTAAACAGTGCTCTCTTTCATTTCTTAATCATGCTATTTGTGTAATTTCCATTCCTTCTCGGTCCTCTGCTCTTACACAGTTCAATGCCCACTGACTGTTCCAACAAAGCTTCAGAGAGAAGGGTATGTTCCCTTATCTATGACAGACACGCACCTTCTCCTACAGTTCCACTTACTAATGACTTACAAAATGAAAACAGTCACCCGTTAAAAAAAAGTCACATTTTGTACCCACTGCACAAATCAAATAGAGGGTGAGAACTTGTTAAATAATGTATTTTATAATTTATTTATACAATTTCTAAATACAACTCACTGCAAATGAATGAAATATATGGTCTGATATTTAACCCAATGTTTAGTGAAGGATTGATTTGTAACAAGATTTACAGTACTTTTAAGAGGTATATTTTATTTATCCACTGATTAGTTATTTATCATTTCATTATCAGTAAAACCTGTTGAATGCAGAAGTCACTATTACACTGATGTATTTTGATCATAATATGAAGATCATGTAAGACTTTTTCAAATCAAATAATAAAATGATTATATTTGTTTATGCCCTCTTCCTGGACTGAATATCAAAGTAGCTACTAGCCACCTTGAAAGCTCCTGTTAATTGTATGTATATTTAGACACTATGCCTTTCATTTTAACTGCCGAGATTTCTGTAAATTTCAACTAGCCAAAGTGCCAGAAACGTCTGAAGATAAGAATTTGTAGATCATATATGATTTGATAAAGGTTACATATTAACATGCTTCTAGTCCACTGTAAATTTTTTAAATTATGACATTGCAGCTACAACAAAAAATCTGTTTTCCTATATTTGACCATTTAAAAAAGAGGTATTTCAATACCAAAAAAAATATTTATTTTTAATTTTACAATTCTGATCATATTTTGTGCATCGTAACCTATTAGGATAGAAAATATATTGATCATACATATCAACATACAGGTTTTGGAAGAAAAATAATTTTAGGGAACACAAAATTAATATCCAGGATGAGAATTCCTAATGCTGAATTTCTAAAGAAAGAAAATTATTTACACACTCTCAACTTAAGTTCCTAAGATGCAAGAAAGTATATGAATATAAAATATTGCATTATGGCCTCAGTGTAACTTTTATAGGCAGGGATAAGATGCCAGTCAACTGATGGTGTAATTTACAATTTATGTTCCTTCTTTTTTTTTTTTTAATTTTTATTTTTATTTGTTTTCTAGACATACCTGAATTTCTCCAAAGCTTATTAAGATTTCTGGTAGTGATGAAACCCAAAACTACTAGTTTATCTTAGAAGGGGCCTTCAAAGTTCATCTAGTTCTATCCAATGGACTAGAAGAAAGAGCTAGTGGCAAAGATGCCTAGAACACAACATAAGTACAAGATTCAACATTACTATCCTGAAAATCCCTGTGTTTAGTGGCTAGTGGAGATGCCCCTACTTAACAAAAGCTGCAAGTTGCAACCTTACTTTTATATATACACAAACACACATACATATATATATATATATATATATATATATATGCAAAAGCACTTTGAGTGACTTGGCCCATCTGACATTCTTAATAACTGGGATCCAGAAAACATTCCTCCAATGGATTTCCTTGTGAGCACACTTTCTCCTAGTAAAAACTGACCAGGTCAGGTCCACTCAAAGATTATCCTCTTTTCCTGTTGAAAAGCATTCAGAGCAGTAGGCAGATAGCAGAGAGTGGGAGGGTAGAGAAGAGAGGATGGAATAGATGGAAACAGATTTTAAATTATTAATCTAGTAGTGAGAAATGCAATTTTCATTTCCCTTGTGTGACTGGATTTTAACCCCCATCATCTACTTACAAGAGCAAAATGATCACCAATTACAAATTACTCTTCAGTGTGGGATTTTCCCTATTCCTTTTGCTGACACTATGCATTTTTTGCAGAAAATAATGCATGAGTCATTGAGGAAGAGAGAGCATGAATGCAACTAATGATTCACTGCAGGTGATGGAAGGATTCCGATGAAAGAGGATTATAAACAAAGAAATAAATTTTGTACTAAAAACAGACTTGCTCCCTTCTCATTTCTATTCTGATACTGTGCTATCCAAAAGGATTTTGACAGCTACCCTAGGGCACTAAGCAGAGAAATTATAAGCAAAAATGCTCCCTCAGGACCTGAAATAGGATAAAGTTTTCAGGTGGATCTGAAAGACTCTTCCTTAAAACTGAGTATGCTTCAAATACCACGTCTTTGAATTTTTAATATTAAGTTTCAGTAGGGCTCCTGGAATAAGGGAACATATAGAAAAATGGCATAGTGTGAGACTGGATAAAAATGAAAATGGATTTTAATAAATCTCTCCTTGTATATCCCTCCAGACTTGCTCTATATTCAGCCTTTCCCGTGACTTCATAGTATTCAACAACCCTTAAAGAGTCTTTTTGCGTCCTTTTTTTTTTTTTTTTTTTTTTTCCAATAAATGGTTCTTCCTTGGAAACCACCAGTGCAATAGCACTATATGTTTTCTACCCATTCCAAAATTTCTACTCCACATTGTCCAAATGTTTCATTCTGCAGCACCCTTCCCTCTTGTCCCTGGAGGCACAATCTTTCCTCGCTCTCTGCGGTACCTACAGTACCTACACAGTGCCCCAAAAGTAAAATACAGACAGACAGAGAAGCTATACCAGCTGTCACACAAACACACAAAATGCCCTAACAGTCACTGCAATTTACCCCACAAAACTAAACAGGACAACTCAGCAGACTCATTATTGAGTTTAATCCCAAGTCATCCATAGCACTGCTTCCTCATTTTGTATTCTTCTTGCCTGCTTTAGAGTGGTAATTTCTCCAGCATTTGCAAGACACGTGGAAGATGAGCAGTTCTTGTACATGACAGACTTTTCTGAATATAGCAACATAAGATGGCAACTAATCTTCCCCTGCTGGATACTTTTCCTGGATTGACTGAACTGCTAACAAATAACTAAACAGATAGGTAAATAAACAAACGCACTCTTACAGATGGCAGCAATATAAAATACCAGATAATCTTTGCCTCAGGTGTTTCTTTGGATAAGTTTTCCAGGTAACTGAACCCCTGTAAAAAGATTCTAGCTTAGGGAAGGAATCACAAAGTAGGCTTCATGTCAACCATGGCATGGCAGTATGAGAGTTGGGAAGCAATCGAGAATTTCACATAATTTCCACCTATTTGCTGTCATCTGTATATGTAAAGAACCTGAGCTGCTGTTTATAGTCATTAATTCACAACTCACAACCTTTTATCTAACCTGAGCATTTTATGTTCTGGCTTTGGGATTATCTTATGCGCTTGTGTTTTTCACTCTGCAAGGCAAATAAGACTGGAAAGTAAATAAATACTTTCATGAAAAATTATCCCACAGGATATACCTATGGCATCTGCTATTATTTTAGAAATGAAATTACTATAATTTCAACCTGTAAAAAGAACACATAGAATCTCCATATTGTTCTTTTGCTTGTGGTATTCAAGACAACAATATTTGCTGGTGCTACTGGAAAGCAGTGGCAATATTTGGAAAGGAATTATAAATGTCCAACATTTTTGAAAAATGTTTAATTGCTACTGAAACAAATGAACTCAGAAGTCACCAGCTAAAATGTGACTTTATTTGCTCCACAAGTTTCCAACACAGACAGATACAAAGGTCTGTTGTTTTTGTTTGTTTGCTTGTTTGTTTTTAAATGGACACATGACATTTTACTCTAAACTTGACGACTTATATGACAAAAATATAATCTGTCCAACTTTTATTAGTAATCTCAGAAAAGGAAATGTTTCTTATTGGCAAAAATGTAATCCAGAAAGAAAAAAAAAAAAGGCACCTTTTAGAACAAGTTACTTCCTAAGTAGTACCCATATCCCAATCACTAACTCATTACATTACTGATGCTCTGCATTCAATGGGACAGTACACTGTAAACATCTACCAATACTGGAGTAACAGAATACACATTTTTATGCCTATGTGTTAAGGAATGGAAAGAAAGGCACGATTATGCTTGAAGATACTATTGTGTGGTAAAACTCAAGGAAATAAATGAATGTTAAATTATAATACCACTGATAATGTAATTAACTAAAACTAATGAAAATTCTGATGGTTATACTCTCTGCTCAAACTGTAAACAACAGCACATATGGTGCAAATGATATAGCAGTACAGTGTTCTTCATTTCAATTGACGAAACAATAAAATTAAGAATGTACTTGGTGATGGGAGGACTGAGTCAACTAAGGAAAAAATTCAGTGAACTGCCTGAAGGAACAGACATACACTTAGACCAGATATCCTTAGAGCAGGAAAAAGAATTGTGCTAAACTTGACTTCAGATAACGCTCAGTGTTAAGAATGACTGAAATAGTCTGCAATGAGGGAAATTCATAGAATCATAGAATGGTTGGATTGGAAGGGACCTTAAAGACCATACAGTTGCAGCCTACCCTGCCATGGGCTGGGACACCTCCCACTAGACGAGTTTGCCCAAACCCCCATCCAGCCTGGCCTTGAACACCCCCAGGGATGGGGCATCCACAGCTTCTCTGGGCAACCTGTTCCAGTGCCTCACCACCCTCAGAGTAAAGATTTTTTCATAATATCTAATCTAAATCTACCCTTTTTCAGTTTAAAAGTGTTACTTCTTGTCCTATCACTACGTTACCATGAATTCTGACAAATTCAGACTCACAGAAATATAATACTTTCCACTTTTCAAGTAACTCAAGAAAGTGAAAATCAAACCATCCAGAATGACTGCATGCATGAGAGAATTCTAATATAGCTTTCTCCAGATTGCTAAATCTGAACTAGCTCAAGGCCTAAATATGCATTAATACCTACCTTTCACTGTACACTAATCTCTGAGCACAACCGGGCTTAACACATGGTTTAGAAATTAAATATTAACAATCTCAACCTTATGTCTTCTGTAGACAATTTCATGATTAAGCTACATATTTTTATCAGTATTTGTCTAGTAAAACGCCACATGTTGATGGATGCTGTATAAGCAGTAACTTTCTAAGCTAATTTCTTCAGATCATTTTAGTTACATCCAGCCAACAATTTGAGATAATAAAATCACAGAAAACCATAACTGGAAAAAGTCCAGTGGATTCCAACCCAAAGCAAAGCAGACTTTACACTTAGACCAGGTTGCTCTGGGCCTTGTCCCAAAGAGTTTTTAATTTTTCCAGGGATCTATAACACACAGCACTCTGAGCATCTACCTCTAGTGCTTACAAGCACTCAGCATAAGAAATACCAATAAATACTTATGTTTTCTGATGCTTGAATAAATATCTCTTCAAAATCTTCAGATGTCTGGATATCATTAACTCAGTAATTACAAAATAAAGGAATGAATTGAAAAAGCAATCTGAAACAAACTTCCTGAGTCTACTCTCTTCCCCCCCCACCCAAAAAAAAAAAAAAAAAAAAAAGGATTTTGAACATAGTATGAAGGGGGAGGGGAAGGGAGAGGGTGAGGGGGATATTTTCTACCCATCCTCCACGGTTTGTCTATCCACAGCTCACTATGCTGTTCTCCTTCCCTTTTATGGAAATTTTCTCCTTCCTTGGGTTATGAATTTAAACATAAATACTTAATTTGGGTTTAGAGGAAAAAAAAAAAAAAAAAAGCAAATAACCACAAGCAGAAGTAATCTTTGCAAGCAGAAACATATTCCATAACAAAAATACGGCAAAAATAGTTTTCTTCACAATATCACAATATTATTTCCTAGCAACTTATGTACAGCTTTAAATAGAAAGTTGTTCCTGAAACTGTTCTTGGAAATTTCTGTGGTGTAAGTCTATCCCCTTTATCACCACCAATTTTTGTGTATTACCACTTGGTAAGTCATTTTATTTTGGGGAAGAATCCATCACAGAACTGCCAAAATAATTTTTGTCAGGAAAAAGCAGCAGGTCACCTTATGCATTTGCTGTTAGACGCCAGATCCTAGGAAGAGCTCACTGCCCAATGACTTTATGGTGAAAGACAGAGTGCAGAACCCTTAATGGAGTTTCATGAGATACTTGCAAACTTCTGTGCCTCAAATTTAGGAACTATGCTGCAGGTTTGAGGTTTTCTTTAAACAGGAAAAGATTATTCACTTTGACATCTCTGTTTAGGAAATCTTTCTGTTAAAACAGACAGCATAGCAAAAACTTTAATATTCACATTTCAAATGCGTTGTCACAAATATTTTGAAATATGTTACTTGAAGGTAGCTAGTTTCAATAAATACTTAATTTATTATGCAAAATATTTAAAAACCTTACTACCACACTCCTCAACAGTAAAATTTGGTCCCCTTTTCCTAATTATTATGTAAGCTTTTCCATACAGAGCCTATAATGAATACATGCATTTTCAAAATATAATTGAATAATTGTCCTTGAGAAACCCTAGGTTTTAAAAATTGTACACTGAGACTTCTGTCACAAACAGAATGGAATAATCAGTTTATTTATGTTCTTCTGATGTTGTCCTTCATCTTCACTGCAACTGTAAAAATACAATTTTTTTAGTGTTTTGCTCTACTGAAGATTAAATATTGCCCAACAGTACAATTTTGAATAGGATTCATTGTCGTTTCTAGATCTGGCAGAGGAAAGTTTTATATTAAGCCTCTGAAATTAAAAAAGAAAAAAAAAAAGTATGCATAAAAAATATTTAAAAGCAACACCTTTTTTAGAACAGTTTTAGTGAACAACTGATACGATGTACCATAACTTGAGGAAAAATGCAGTAATTCATCTTTGAGAGCTCAAAGAGACTTTTCCATCATACAGTAAGAGAGCTATGGAACTTGTTTTTTTGGGAAGCTGAAGGTCTCATGGACCAAATTTTAATGGACCAAAACCACCATTCATATAAATGGTCATGCTTACTCTTGTGAAATTTGCCTGCCTCTGCCAGTGCTGAATTTGGTTACAGGTTTATAATAAACAGGTTGCCTTGAACTACAGGCTGAGCTATCTAACATAAAGGCAACTGCTTAAAACTTATGGCAGACTCTACAGTGGAAGGGACCTTCACGATGAAAGACAGTCATTAACCTCTCTGTCCAAAGCATGATTAAAAATAGCAGGGCACAGTTATTTGAAGCTTCAAACCTTGGGCAACATTTATTTCCAAGCAGAGTGAATATAAAATATTACTTATGGCACATAGACTAGCATGTAGATTTGAAATTGCAATTATTATATAATTAAATTATATTTTTAGTATGATTAATGGTGGGTCAACTGCAATTCCATTATGGTTGCACATTTAGGTGTGTAATATTTTCAAAAACAAAAACAAAACCACCACCAGCAACAACAACAAAATAATTATGGATTAATTTATCAGCTTCCAACCTGGCACATTGTTTTTATATATTGCTACATAGCAATTTCCAGGAAAAAAACAAAAACAAACAAAAAAACACAACAAACACAACAAAACAAACAACTTCCCTTCAATCAATTGAACTTAAAAAAGCAAATAATAATGTCATCTTTGTAAAATATTCATCTGATTTATTTGACATAAGGTTTCACCTATGTCTAAAACATAGAATCCGTGATTATACCTGTGAGTATTTGCATTTTAGTAGTATGAATCCATTGTAAAAAAGGAAACATTAATACTCTTCACAGTTCTTTCTTGAGAGGTATTTTTGGGGAAAACAAATAAAGCAGTGAACAGTAGCCCCATAATAAAATTCCAGAATAAGTTTCTCTTTCTGGGAAGAACACCAAACAATGGTAACAGTAAATGCCTAAAGTTTCATAGGTAAGAAGGGACAGTTTTCTTCAGGATCATCAAAGCTGGGATAGCATGTTGGAAAAGTGACACAAATACAAACACAGAACATCTGGCATTTTTGGCCTTATTTCCTCTGGAAGTGCAAAAAGCAGCAGGATTTTACTCCCAGAATATTTACAGCTTTGAAAAATTCAAATCATGCGTGCTATTTCACTGAATGTTGTCAGTTGTGCTATTTTAATTATCGAAATGTAATTTTCTCTGTCTAATGAAAAGTAGAAATCTCAGCTCAACCAAATTGCATTCTTCGTTATCTGATACATATTTTGTGCTTACAGCAGTCTTGCAAGTAGCTTTCAAATGTTAAGTCCAACCAGCTAAGCAGACAAGCAGCTCCTGTTAAGTTTATATGTTTGCCTGTAAACACAGAGTTTTTCAAAACACCATGGAACTGTCTAAGTTTCAGTTTCCCAGGGATTTGTACTCCTAATTTTTACACAGACGGAGCTGCCACTTAATATAAACCTGAGAATACATGTGATACATTCATACATCTGGTCACTGGCACTATGAAAGAACCTTAGGATCAATACATCATTCTGAAGTTTTTTTTCCCTGTAGAAAATGCCTGATGAATCTTTGTGATTGCTTACCTTTCTACTAGATTATTATAAAATTATTTAAATGGTATAAGATTTGTATACAGCTAATGTGATTTTAAGTCTAGAGTCAGATGCAAATTAGAAGCATTATATAAAAAATATATTTAAAAAATAATTTCATGTCTTCTCACCATAGACAGTACATAGCCTCAAATATAGATGGAGTCTCAGTCCTATTTTGGACAATCTGGGTCATCTTGAAAAAAGATTATTTATCCAGAATGGCCCAAACTTGAAAGTCAGAGAATAAAGTAATTTTAAAAAATAAATTTAAAAAAAGGATGAAAAGGAGAGTTTGTGATGGTTTAACTGGTGATTAACTGGTAAGAAACCATTGCAAGAAGTGGAGTGTAATGTTTACAGACAGTATAGCCTATACAGGTTAGTATGAAACAAAGCACTCAAACCAACGTGAAAACGAGAAATAACTGAACAAATTCCTGTGTCTTACCATTAGACCCTCAAAATAGAACAGTAGCTGAACAGATAGTAATGTCACTTAGCCTTGCTTCTAGCAGATCTCTAGAAATACAGGTATAAAATGCATGTAACCGTTCTGCAGAATCTGCTATATATCACTGCAACATCTGAGCACGTGGTGCAGAGGTTCTCTCAAAAAAATTCTCCTTTGCCTTTTAAGGCACACCTATGCTTTATACGTGTGTTGTGTGTGTAAATTAAAACCTACTCTTTCCACATCTATAATTTCCCAAGGAATATAACATGTCTTCACATATACGCAGATGTGTGTTCTACAGATTCATGCGCTCAGGAAGGCACATATGCTATACAGACTGTCTTCCATGAAGGCAAGGAAGATCTCAAGGCAGTAAGGTTCCCCCTGCTGTTTTCTTTTTCTTTTTTTTTTTTTTTTCACTGTTTGCCTGTGGAAAGTTCCACACTACATACAGAGTTGAATGTTCAATTCATACCTATGACTCAAAAGCTGGATACCCATTTATACCACTCTTCTGATGGCTGTGTGTTAGGAAGTATCAATATGAGATGCATTATTGACTGTAGTCGTTGGTAAGTGCACCTTAGAAATAATCCTATAACCTGTCTCCTGGCATTGGAGGCTTGCTTTCGCCTGGTATGCTAGGTAAGCAGTTAGTTTCCCTGAAGTCCTCTGAGCACAGTCTTCTTCAAACTGCAGTTACAATAAGTGGTTATGAAGTGACTTCCATAATCTTAATAACCTGGCACATGCTCAATGTTGTAAGTAATTGCTGTAATTCGACTGAAACACAAAGCAAGACTTTAAGAGAAATTATTGAATGGGTTTCAATTTTGCCAATTTACACTTCAATGTGGCAGTGCATAGAAAGAACTATTAGGGATATCAGACCGCACCTGCATATATTTTTTTTTAATCTGAAGAAGCTACTGAGAGATACCAAATTTCTCTCCCTGCCAGCCCCCCCCCCAGCCCCCCTGCTTCTTGTCCCCTTGTGTTTTCCATCAACTGTTTTGCCCAGTAGCTACTTCATAAATGCATGATTCTAAAAATGTTTTCTGACATCTGTTTCCAATTCATCTTTTTTCATGCCCTTTTCAAGCTCCATATCCTATCATCAGTGCAGAAGACCAGATTTATCCCTGATGCAACTAATATAGCTACTGGCTCTATGGATGGTTTTGGCCTTGTCTGTTCAGAGGGTTAATTTCTGTCTAAGCTATTTAAAACAACATTTCAATGCAATTTCCTCTTAACTGTCATGTTCTGTAAGATGCAACTGTAGTTCTCCTGTAATTTCCATTTTCTCCCAGGACCACATCTATGGCTTTTTACAAAGGTTACCTATTCTATGCTACATTTCTCTTATTTGAAATTCCAGCAATGGATTATTACCAGAAATATAGCAACATAATCATTCTATCATTCTATCTATAATCATTCTATCATTCTATCTATAATCATTCTATCATTCTATCATCCTATCATTCTATTTGTCACAAAAACTCAGAAGAAAAATTTTCCAGTCAGCCACATGGACTTACAGGTATTGTAGGCATACAAACAAACAAACAAAAAACAACAGCAAACATATGAAGCTGTGCTTCATTTGCTAAAGCAAATGTTCTCTGCCCATTCCTTATGTGTTCAAAAGAAAAACAACAAATGATGCTTTGTCATCCCACATACAAAGTGTCCTTCAGGAAAGAAATTTTGTGAAGAAGCCACTTGCATATCACCTGTAAAACTAATCTAAACTGGGATGTCAGACATTGATGAAGCTATCAGAATACCCTCTAGCTGGGCTTTCTCCTTCTGTATACTTCATTCACCTACTGTTCTTCACCTCTACCCCTCCCTCAACCTCCCACTTCACTGGGAGTCATTCTTTTCCTGGCCTCTTTATCTTTCTTTTTCATCCTATCCAAAGGAGGGCTTTTCAGCCCTGCAAAGTCATGGCTTGATTTTAACAATGGTCATTCAGCCATTTGGTTTCTTTAGTCCACTCTGTTTCTGTGCTGTACATCAAGGTTTGGAGCTTTTGGGAGGGCTAGAAAACAACTTTCTGTTGTTTTGTGTGGCACTATGTTGCAAAGAGCATCCTCTCAACAACTGTAACTCTTGGCAATGCCCTAGGTCCAGACAATGGACCCTTAAGAACCTTTGACAGGTATTAAAGAAACTCAAATCACAATTACCCAGTAAAGTGTTGTGTCTTTAAAAAATCAAAAAATAACAGAAAAATTTGTACTTTCTTGTTACAATAACGTTGTGTACAGACATACACAAAATAAAGTGCTTACAAATGAGATTATTTTAAATTTTTCATGTTTGAAACAGTAGCAAGTTCTTCTATTCAAGCTGAAGTTTTGGCTTTTATAAATGAATTATTAAAGCAGTATTCTAAAGTGATGAGCCAGAAAAGGTCTCTTATTTTGAAACCTTGACCAATAAAATATTTTCCCTACTTATCTAATATTTTGCTTGCATTTAAATATTTGCTTGAATATAAACACAGGCATGTCATAATAGCTGGGGAAAAGAAAACACATTTAAAATTTCACTATTATGCCAAAATGCCTGCTACTGTACATGTTGAGAAAAGCTTCTAATGTAAAATGAATGCAGCACCTGTACATTTCAGGCTGCCAAATCACTCTCTGACAGTAAGAAAAAATGATGAAAAGTGAGTAGGCAAAAATTCTCTCTTTTTCTTTTATTGTTTTTGATAACTCAAGTCTTTGGCACACTGTAAGCTCTTGGGTTCTTGGGGTTAGAAAGGTATGAATAAGTAATGAGAAATGACCAAAAAGTTCTCCAAAGAGGACAAATAAACTTTTCATTGTTGTACATAACATGAAACAGATGGTTAGTGATAACCAAGTTACTGCAATAAATTGGATCCAAACCAAGAAACCAAGCAGTAAAATGAACCACTAAATCCCAGTTCCAGCCTTTGGTACATGAGCTGCTCTGTACAGCAAATGGCTGAGATCTTGCCTTTGTCAGTACCCTGTTGGGGAAAAGGACAGGAAAAATGTGCTTCTTCCCACCCATCTCTTGGACTCTTCCTCACCATTCCTTCAGCTCTCACTGCTACTTACACTCTTTTTCTACGTGGTTGCGTGTTGACTCCAGGTGTTCACACTCTCATTTGCTACCAGCCTTTGAAAAAACAGTGAGGAAGACTATATTCATTATTAATTTCTCCACCCACGTATTACATCTACACTGACAAACTACAGCAGTGATATAATACCATTTATAAACTTAGTTTCTACTGTAGCATCTTCTCCAGCACTTAACTGCATTTGACTGCAACCCAGTATCACAAGTTTTGTTTTGCTCATACTTAGGAGATTTGTGTATCACCTGGTGATGATCAGTCAGACACATACTGAGAAATTTTAAAGCAAATTTGATGTCAGATCCCTTCTTCAGAAAGGGAAGAAGCAGCTGTAGTTTTGAAGGTCCTTTGTTATTGCACCACAAATAAGAGTGTATAGGATATGAGGATACATTACATAATTTCATAATCAAACCAAAAGAAGGCTGAAAGTTTCTGAGAAAATTTTATTTCTTGTGCTTTATATTCTTTCATCTTAGTATTTTAAATATTAAGTAACATTAAGTGAAAAATATAACTATGTGAAATTAATACACGAATAAACAGCTTTCTTGATTTTGCTCATGTGATATATTTTGAAAACAGATCCAGAATAAACTGTTTGTCTGATAAGCAGAAAACCTCTATCAGTATTATGGCTTGATTTTAGTTTCTCCCTAAATCCTAACAGAAGAATACAGGATTCACTCCCTAGCTCCCCCACCCCCCCCATGGCCCCCCACCCCCCCCCCCGCAAAAAAAAAAAAAAAAAAAAAAAGTGGCTTGACAACACTATTAAGCACAGAATCCACAGAATCTAGGCTCCTGGAGCGGTACATAATTTACATTTCAAGCATTACAAGTGCTTATGAGATTTCACTCATGTTTCTACTTCATTTTTCCTAATTACCATTCAAATTTTATTCTTTGGAACAGACTCAGAAACCCCTCTTTACCTTAGATTCAATGGTATTTAAAGAATAAAATGTTATGTACACAAGCTTGTGAAGTGGCCCCTTGCGAACCTACCAAGGTTCAAGTCCATGTGTAAGGTGCTGCAGCTGGGTTGGGACAATCCTGGACATGAGCACAGGCTGGGAGAAGAACTCATTGAGAGCAGACCTGCAGAGAAGGACTTCGGGGTTCTGGTGCACAAAAAGCTCAACATGAGCCAGCAGGGTGTGCTTGCAGCCTGGAAGGCCAACTGCATCCTAGGCTACATCAACAGAGGAGAGGCCAGCAGGTCGAGGGATGTGATTGTCCCCTCTCTGCTCTGACCTTGTGAGGCCCCCCATGAACCATGAAGTGCAGCTTCCAGGTTTTGTGCCCTCAGAACAAGAAGGATGTGGAGCTGTTAGAGTGGGTACTGAGGAGGGACACAAAGATGATCAGAGGTCTGGAGCACTTCTCATCTGAAGAAAGGCTGAGAGAGCAGGGGAAGTTCAGCCTGGTGAAGAGAAGGCTTGGAGATGCCTTAAAACAGCCTTTCAGCCTTCTTCACTGAGGTTGGTAAGGCACTGGAACAGGTTGCCCAGAGAAGCTGTGGATGCCCCATCCCTGGAAGTGTTCAAGGCCAGGTTGGGTGGCGCTTTGAGTAACCTGGTCTAGTAGGTGACACCCCTGCCCACACAGGGGGATTGGAACTAGGTGATCCTTAAGGTCCTTTCCAACTCAAGCTATTCTATGGTTACGTAGTCCAAGAACAGCAAAAGCTAGTCCAACATAGGTTCTACTGTGGTTACTCAGCCCATCTAAATGTGGGACTCTAGGAGCACTCAGGGTTCTCTAGGCCAAGTCTGTGTCCCAGGTATGCCCAATCTGGGTAAAGGCCAAGAGTGGAGCAGTACCGCTCCTCTGCCTCCCATTCCTGTTTACCAGTTTCTACACAATGCAACAGTAGGATACATGGGTAACAGCTGACTACCAAAGCACAAACCCACAGGTCAAATCAGATGAGGGATGAAATTACTTACAAGCATAGGCAGTGGAATCAGAACAGGTCAGACGTTTTCTAGTCAGTAAGAGAAGAAGAAGAGTGGTACAATCTAATGGGCAATTCTCTATCAAACACAAACCAGTACAACAGTACAACACCTTCCAACACATAATATGTTCTAATTTTTATTTTGTGTTGCAGAATCTTCTGGCACTATTAAATAAATACATAATTTCTGCTTTTTATTTCTGACATTTTAGGGCTTCTATACTAGCCCAAATTTTCTTTGAAAACATGCCATACAAAACGCAGTTGCTGAAAGCTCATGAAGTATTCACTTGAACATGATTTAAGACTCACTGCATGTCTGAGAGAGAAATAATTAATCCCCTACATGTATGGTTAATGAATGATAGTGATACAAACCTGTTAAAACAGGTACTAGTATATACAAATGCTTTTCTAATAGTTTCCCCGCCTCAGCTTCTTAGTTCAAATTGTTAGAGCACCACTGAAGCTTGTTATGTTGCAATTATTCTTTCCAGAAATCAAGGAGTCATTTGTAATTTCTTTACAACTTTATTTCTTGTTCCCGCAGCCATAAAAGAAGTGACTGAAAAATATGTCTTTGTACAGCTGGAGCAAGTATCAGGATAAAGAAGAGGGAGAAAATGAACAACGCTTGTAAAATGCATTAACGCTACAAAATTTATTTGTTGAGCCTTAAGTTTATATGAAGTTTTGCTTATCAAATTTATTGTGCTGTTTCAACTTTTTCCTTAACACTACTTCTGCCTCAGCAGTGCAATTCAGACTCTATCAGCTGTTTATGAGAAAACTACAGAGCAGGTCTTTCAAAATAGTGTATAAAAACACATATATGTCTCCCACATGAAGGAATGGGAAACAGTTTTAGTAGATTTACTCTGAAGCGTGAACGCGATCAGAATTGACCTCAAATTGTGCTGGACTATAACTACCTACTAAAACAGAATCTGACACATTGTGTACCTTTGCAGTGGACACTGTCATACTTGGCTTGTATACCACAGTGAAAAATTCAAATATAAATGATAATAAAACAAAATGTAAATATATGTGCTTTAAGACGAAGCCAATGTTAACTATTGGCATTCAGATGAAGACTGCATTCTTATTTTTCTAATAGTACCTCATCCTGCCACTAAGATAATACCCTTCTCCTCACATTTTCATGAGAATACATGTTATTCACCATATTCTCACAAAAGATTTTTCTGATTAGAATGGTGTTTTGCAATACTGTAAGAAAATGGTCCTTTCAGCAAGACTGTTTTCCCAGTTTCTGAAAAACACAGTTTCAAATAGTACAGCTAGTCTCCAAGAAGTGTATAATTATTACGTTTGCAAGTTAGACATACTCTTGAAATACTACTCTTGTATTTAAAAATCAGGTCACCACAAAAATAAAAATAAATAATCACACTCTGAGGTATTCAGGATGATATTCAGTTTGTTTTAATTTCCCAGTAACATATTATGAATGAGGTTGCAAAAATTTCAAGTATGGAAATGAACGCATCGTCACAATTTGGACTATGTAGGCCTGGGGACCTACACAAGTTTTCCTGCATGGACTGGTAACCAATGACTCCAATCAGTTATCACTGCAATGCAGGTAAGCACACAAGGCATCCCATATCAGTTCTTGGAGGAGCCTCACAATTTCTGTTTTGAACCATGATACTTTTTTTACTTTGACTTTTTGTCAAAAAGCGCAGGAGCACTGAATCTTTATTGGTTGAGTCTCCAGCGCAAATTGTTCAGTAATTATTGCTGATATTACCGCTTCCCTTCCTGGGAAGGGGCAATCCTGGTTATATGTACAGACAAGATGCTGAAGAGCAGCCCTGCAGAAAGGGATCTGAGGGGTGTTTAACTGACAGCAAGCTGAACGTGAGCCAGCAGTGGCAGCCAAGAAGGCCAACCATACCCTGGGGTGCATCAGGCATGGCATTGCCAGCCAGGTGAGGGAAGGGTTTGTCCCACTCTGCTCTGTGCTGGTGCAGCTCCACCTTGAGTGTGTGCAGTTTTGGGCACTGTGTGCAGTTTTGAGCACCACAGTATAAGACGGACATAAAACTATTATAGAGTGTCCAAATGAAGGGCAACAAAGATGGTGAAGGGTCTAGAGGGGCAGATGGATGAGGAGCAGCTGAAGTCACTTGGTTTGTTTATCCTGGAGGAGACAGGGAAGACCTCATTGCGGTCTACAACTTCCTCACGAGGGAGAGCAGAGTGGCAGGCACTGAGCTCTGCTCTCAGGACAGTGACAGAATCTGAGGGAATGGCTTGAAGCTGTGATAGGGGAGGTTCAGGCTGGATTATGAGGAAAAGGCTTTTCACCAAGTGGGTGGTTGGGCACTAAAACAGGCTCCCCAGAGAAGAGGTCACAGCACCAAGCCTGCCAGAGTTCAAGAAGCATTTGGAGAATGCTCTCAGACACATGATTTTTTTTTTTTTTTTTGGTGGTCCTTCAGGGATCCAGGAGTTGGAAGATCCTTGTGGGTCCTTTCCAAATCGGATATTCTATGATTCTGTGATATGTTTAACTAAATTTCAGTCAAATAATTACTCTGTCAATAGCTATTCCCATTTTTGGGGAGGTTACTTTTTCACTAGTAATTCAATTGTCAGAATCTATAAGGGGATGACAAGGTGGCATGTACTGAAGTATTTTAAAAAGCCATAGCACACTACTTTATATATCACAAAGAAAGTAAATAAGTCCCAGATATTCTTATGGCTTTTTTTTTTTTTAAATTTATTTATTTTTCTGGTTGATTTTAGACAGAAAGAACACAAACTGAAAGTTAAAGAAAAATTAAAAGAGACAAAACCTTTTATTTATTCTTGGTAGGACAACAAAATAAAATAAATTAAAAAAAATCCACCAACAAGCCCTTAGCAGGAGAAAAATAAAAGCTTGACCACTACCTTATTAATGCAAAGAGGACTAGTGTGGTTTCTGCTGTTAAAAGTCCATTTGTAATTCACCATATCTGCAGGAATTACGTTTTAGAAAATAAATTTATATGAGAATTTCTTCCTTATATATCCACTACTTTATTGGCATTATGACAACCTGGTACAGAAATACGTTATATATTTCTTAGAAGTTGCAAACTAGTTTTCCTTAATTTTAATGAAGAAGTGCATTTTATTAGAAGGATTGCTCAAATCACATCATAACTCAAATTCATTTTTTGATTATATCTTCTCCTCGGCTACACTGATTAAGGCATACCATTTGCAATAAGTCATGGAATGTATATACCAAAACATTTCTCCTGCATCTTTACATGCTTTTCAGATACTAGCAAAGCCAAGACAGAAACCTACATCCAAGTGACTGATGCTTATTCTTTTTCATCACTGTATAGTAAAATCAAAAGAAGCACATAGCCTTAGATGTTCACTTTTAATAAAGCAGTCATTAGGTCTCTTTTTGATTTAATATAAATATAAACCCAGTGTCCAAAAGGAAAGAAAAAGAGAATATTTCTCCTATTTCACTGACAATCTCATGCCTGTCCATAGATCACTTCCTACTTTGCATCAACATCAATTTTGAGGAAAAAAATTTTCAGACAGCTTTGATTTCCCATATGGTTCACTGCTTCATCACAAAAAAATGTCTGTGGTTGACTCATTGTAGGGGCTGGCACAAGAATGAGCAGCTAAAATGGGTTAGGATTGTTTTTCAGAAACAATGCTGGGTAAAATGCATACTAAATGACATCAGCACTGGGAATTGAGGAGCATTTGTCTATGGCCACAACCACAGGCTGATTCTGAGGCTGATTCCTAGACAGCCAAATAGCACTTTGGCTGCCAAAAGGATTTGTCACTATAGATGATCTCTGTTGCGGATTTCATATTGATACCAGAAAGATGTCTGATTCTGAAATAATCATTCTAAAAGGTAGAGAGGCACATCCAAGTATATCCATAAAAGTCATCCAACCCCTTCATTTCAAGTCACCAAATAAGTTGAAGCAATTTATTAACACTCTGCACTGAGTTGTGTCTGTTCATGAAATCCAAAGTTTTAATTTTCCATTTCTTCTGGCATGCTTAACTGGTTTTCTCATCTCTTTGTCAAGTACAAAATAGCAACTGCTGGAAACATCAGAAAATGATGTTTTTTGTCTGTCTTTTAATGAAAGGTGCAACCGCTAATCTAATGGCTAACAGGGAGTGTTAGGGTAAATTACTTTGCCCTCCTGCTTACCACCGTAGGTCTTCAAAGTGATTTCCTCAGAATTAGTATGTCTGTTTTTAAGAGACGCCCGATTTTAATTTACAAACTTTGTCATGTGGATCACTGACTACATCTAAGTAAGTTGCTTCATAGCTACATGCCTCACCGCATAGATTATTTCTAGTCTGATCGTATTAACTTGGACAAGAGCACCTTATGTTTTTACTATATTAATGGGCCCTCTGTTATTGGAAACCTTATTTCCATTGAGTTCATGAGTGAGCTTCTTTCTAATCCTTTAAACTCACACCTAGAAAATTTTAATATCCAGGATGGTTTTAAGAATATGAAATCACAAATTTATTTTTTTAATTATATTTTCTGAAGATCAATAATAAAGACATTTTCCAGTAACAGCGTCACTAGATCTTCATAGCACCATAGAATCATAGAATGGTTCAGATTGGAAGCAACTTTAAGGATCACCCAGTCCCAACTCTCCTGCCATGGGTAGGGACACATTCCACTAGACCAGGTTGCTCAGGGCCTCTTCCAACCTGGTCTTGAACACCTCCAGGGATGGGACATCCACAACGTCTCTGAGAAACCTGTTACAGTGTCTCACCACCCTCTGAGTGAAGAATTTCCTCCTAACCTCTAATCTTGGCACTCTTAGACACCACTTTTGCTGTTCAACCTGCTCATCAAGGCTAGTAATGCTAGGAATCAATGCTTCAATGTACAGCCACTAAAGTGAGCACATCTAAGCCAAGTGGCCAAGATATTGTATTTTACCACACTAAAATCCTCTCAGAACAGCTCTGTGCTGAATACTTTCTCTGAAGGCCAGTAACAGGGAATATTTGCCATTTGTTTTTAGCATCTGGTGTAGTAACCACTCAGCATAATTTTTTCGTAGTACCATATATTTTTGCTTCAAAGCCCACAGAGTATTTTAGCCCACAGATAAAACACTCCTATCCTTATTTTAACATGTTGACTTTAGTATTGCAATGGTTGTGATCTATGAATAAGTCTCTCTTTGAAAGATGTGTTCTGGACTAGTAAACACGATAAAAAATTGGAGATGTTCACTTACTGGAAGAAGTAACTCTTTGCCTATCTAACAAGACAGCAACACTACCAGCTAACATACTACCACTGTACAAATACATCGCTGTGGACATATCATGACTTGGGTAAAATTGCATCAACATATCTTTGGGTGACCTTCTAAAAGTTCCTGAAGAGGAACCATTTACATCTATCCTAGGAAATGAGCCAGGACAACATTTATATTATGCCCACAGAAGCTCAGTACTTCACATCTTTGCACCAAAGTGATCCTGCAATCCACCATTTTTCATGATTCTTAATCACAATTTAACCACCTCTCCCGTCATCACAAATCAAGTAGAAGTGCTGATGTGATCAAAATATTTTTACCAGTCCCGTATCAAGCCCCTGCTTTCCAAAGCGTGAGAACCACCCACCATTAAAGATGAGCAAGGGCCAAAATGGGGACAAGACCAAGAACAAGGCTTTGAAGCGCACCTGCAGCAAGATCAGGGTTAATAATGGACTCTGAAGCAGTTTTCTTCTATGAGAAGTTTGGTTGCGTCCATGCAGAGACATGAAAACAACATATGTAATCCGGCAGTGCCTGAGGTGCTGCTATTCCAGCCACCGCAGTTTGGGAAGAATGGGCAGTGGGTGGCATCCAGTGCACCCAGCAGTGGCAACCTGACACAGACACCCAGAAACACACTGTTCTCTCAGGATAATTCAGCTGAAGTGTCAACAGACTCACACACCTGCCCCAGATACAGGCTGCACTGAAAAGCTGCCTGGTAGATGTACACCAAAGACACATGATCATGGAATGACAGCCATACAAACAACACCCACCCCATCAAACACAAGGAAGTCAAAACCCACCACCCAATTCCAATGTCTCAGCCTAGTCTAGCTGCACAGGGTTGACCTCAGTAAGGTTTTCTCTATCCTCTATCTTGCAGTACAACATAAACCTCTGTATTTTTAACAGATTGCTGTCGTGAAGCTAAAATAGAATGTATATTTTAACCAATTGGTAAAATGCTGTTATGTCTCTTTTACTGCTTCCCACTTTTGACATCTATTCAGCACCTTTCTTCTCCGTAAAGAATAGAATGAAATTGCCTAAAAACCAGTGTTAAAAATAAACCCAGGGCACAGGATGGGAGGTGCAGGGCAGTCCCTGTGGCCAAGGGGCAGCCTTTCTCTCTGGCAAGCCAAATGGCCCGGGGGAGCCAGCCCCAGAAAAGTGGCCCTCAGGCCCCCCCCAACCCTCCTCCTTGTCCACGTGAGGGCATCTTCCAGGCTGCTCCCAACACAGCCACCTTTGGCCACGCATGGGCCTCTCCATCACAGAGGCTTGCTGAGGTCACAGTGGCCACCGCTGCCCCGCCTTTGCTGCAGGCCCTATAAAACAGGACCCGTGCAGCTGGCCCACCATTCACTGAGCATCTCGGCCCTCTGACTGCCAGCTTGTGTGGCAGGAAGAAAACTAGAAGCAGCCAGGCAAGCGTCAGCCCTCCTTGGTGTGCGAGGACAGCAACGCAGTCCGGTGAAGCACCAAGAAGGAATGCACCTGACCAGAAGGAGATGTGTCGTGGGCGGAGAGATGGCATCAGCAGCACAAGATATACCAGTGCCCAAGGGACCTCTGGCGCCCAGCCCACAGACACATACAGGCGGTACCATTGGCACCGCAACGATGAGGTGAACAGGATGACCCTTCAAACACACGGTAACAGGGGGCCTGGGTCTTACCATAGGAGCAACAGTGACACAGGGCGAAGGCAGGAGTGTCAGGCAGACAGCTGCAGGGAGCAGAGGCGCATGTGCAGGGAGCATAGTCCGGAGCACAGTGCGGGACCCAGTAATGGCCGTAAAACAGACGACACCATCGGACCCATTCATGAAAATCAAGCCAACAGTGGCATGGGACCGAGGCGTGGAACTGGATGACCCCCTGGTTCGGCACCCTGGCCTGAAAACATCCCTGATAGAAGGCATCCCGTTTGGGCAGTCCCAGGCAAGGACTGGCTTAGCTTTCTGCCAAACACTGTGGAGCCCATGGAGCTGGATCCACCAGATGTGGAGGAACGGATGGAAGTGGATCCACCTCTGCCAGAACAGACCTGGGACTACTGCAGCATGTCTTTGTGCTCTGCCATCTGAGAGCACCAACAGCGTCACAGGAGTATCCGGCAAGCCCCCTACTCGTTGCTCAGGCTCCATCATAAGCATTAGCTTGGAGCCACCAAACACGATGGACACCCTGCAGGCTTGCCTGCAAGATGTCCCAGCAATAAACAGCTCTGTTGCCGATTCTCAGGGGTTGTGTGAGTTCTTTCTTTTTTTTTTTTTTTTTTTTTTTGGCAGGGGGTGGGAGGGGGGAGGGGATAATGGGCTAAAGTTGCACCAGGGGAGGTTTAGTTTGGATATTAGGAAAAACTTCTTTTCCAAAAGGGTTGTTAGGCATTGGAATGGGCTGCCCAGGGAAGTGGTTGAGTCACCATCCCTGGAGGTCTTTAAAAGATGTTTAGATGTAGAGCTTAGTGATATGGTTTAGTGGAGGACTTGTTAGTATTAGGTCAGAGGTTGGACTAGGTGATCTTGGAGGTCTCTTCCAATCTAGGTGATTCTGTGATTCTGTGATTCTTTAAATTGTTTGTCCACCAAAACACTTGATTGTGCCCCAAAACTGGTGAAAACTGAGCTTTAAAAATACTGCACACAGCTAAATGTGAGAACTTTCTATTTTATCTCTTTCGATATCCGTTTATTCCTTTAGATCTCTAAATTAAAAATGAAATTATTGGAGGACAATATAGTCCTTATAGTTTTAATACTTTCTTTTTCCTAAGTCAGCTAGTATAAAATTAACTTCAGGGATTTCCTGAATCTACACTAGTAAATTAGCTAGAGGCAGAGACTGTCATTATCGTTTTCTATCGGGAGTATTACACACTTAGAGCTTAAAACTTAGACAACTGGAGACTTTTTAAAATGAAATAAATTCAGCACTTTTTTCTTTGCATTTTAAAATAGCAGAGCTATGTCATTTTAAACACCTGATTCTTCGTTTCCCTTCAATGAAATTTCTAAGCATATTTAAATCCTATCAATGAATATATTTTAAGAGATATTTGACAATCATGTATTTGGATATTTGGAGTACACAAAGCTTTCTTTCCCACATTTTGCTGCTAGGCACTAGAGACACATCAAATATGTTGCTCTTTGGAAAAGGGTGAAAAAACAATGAAGGGTTGATTTCCAGTACAAAATAAAATTACAATTCCACGTTTGTATACCACATCCTGTTAACATACATTGGGGAAATAAGGACTGATGTGAGAACAGCAAACAATCCTGTGCTTCACTAAACGAACACACAAGGCAGTTTTTAGATTTGCAGCGAGTTTCTCTGTAAAATTTTCTTGCCCACGACATATGCTGCCTAAAAAACTTCACTGGACAAGAGCTAGGAGTATTTGTATTGGTATGGAATTATAACATTTTAACTGTTTTGTTTCACTATAGAACAATGAAGAATTATTACAAAATTCATGGAAACAAAAAATAACTTTAAAATTGTTTCAGAAAAGAAGTGGTTTTTTTTTCTTTCAATCTTTTCAAAAATTTACTACTATTAGCAATAACAACAGACTTCCTGAGCTAGCAATACTTTGGTGTGAATTTTAGGGCCCCTGGGAACCTCAGATCTTTAGTTTTCAGGCTAAAATCAGACTCCAGAAAGCCATGCCTATTCTAGACAAGGAACTACATAGGTTTCTGATGGAAAGCTTTTTATGTTTGAGTAAGAGGCCGTAAAATATGCCCTTTCTCTCCCCCTCCTCCAGCATTCAAGTGTGAGGGACAGTGTCAGAATCTTTATTCTGAATATTTAGGAAGAAAAGCACTGACCATAAAGATGTGAATATTTTCATGTGACAGACGCATCAAGCAGAACTTCAATCTGTGAAATTCAACACTTCAATTTGTGATAACCAGAAAGACCTAGTTTCAATCATCTGCTTAGAATTAAATTCAGTGATAGCTCTTAGAGTGAAATTGGCAGTCTATTACCAGTCAATGCATGCTAAGAGACAGAAGGTAAATTGTTCGCTCCCTTTGTTCAGTTTATGCCACTGACTGTTGATGATAGGTATGTTTCCAGCTAGAAGTGAACAGAGAGTATCTGAACATCCTTTGTAAACATTCTTACAGACATACCTAATCAACTTAATAATATTGATGAACATTAAATTAAGCTAAACAGAGGTGAACTTTATGCCATTCTCTCACTCATATACATTTATGGAGAAAGAAAGGGGAAAGCAGGAAAGAAAAAATTATGAAGGGTACAAAAAGCTAAACTTTCAGACTAACCTAAACACTTTATAATTCTGATAGAATTAAACCCTGAGTTGAGCAAATTACAGGGTTTGTGTCTTCTGTAGTGCACTCAGGCACTGCTCTCATATTATACTGACCTACAGATGTGTCTGGCAAGGGATACTGAGACATAATCTCCCTTACAAATCTGATTTAGCTTCAGGTCCAGAAATGCCGCAAGGCTAGGAACACAGTCAGTCCGGTAAGAAGTTTGTCGTTGCCTTCCAGTGCTCCTCATGGGCATTGCAGCTTTGCATCATACCTAGTTTCATGTTGTACCTTAAGGGCATGTCCCAGAGATATGAAACTCTTACTATCACATTACTATCTTCTTTTCCATTTATGCTCTTCCTCTCCCACTGGACAGCATTTAAAGCACTTACCCACATTTTTCTTTTATTTACTATGTATAATTAAATCTCCTGTTTTCTATGCATTCATTACTGGGCTCCACATTCAACCCACAGTTAATAATAACTACAAATAATTGTGAAAGTTCTATTGTAGGCCACTTTGCTTTTTGGGTTATTTCTCTACTTTCAGTTCTAGCACAGAAACAGGTTTTTAATGAGGGTATCACCATTATTGCTCAGCTATATCCTAAATAGCAAAAGTGACTTTAAATCCTTTCTTTAGTCATTGAGGTAAAAAGTGATAAGCATCTCAAACACTTTCTAGGTAATGCAGTACAAGTTAAGGTATCAGCAGATTTATTTATGAACAACTCTTAAAAACAACGAACTTCAAAACTTCTGGAATAAAATGAACCAGTTTTCAAGTAGAAGTCAACTTTAATGTTTCCAGCCTGCACTGGACAGTTTGGCTCTTTTATTTCCAATTCTGCCTGCACTACACACAGAGCTCCCTATGCTCTAGAGACATTCCACAAACATGTGCATGTCTCTACTTTAAATAAATAAATAGATAGGTAGGCAGGTAGATAGATACATAGATAGATAGATAAAGGTTCACAATGGCTTATAATCAAATTTTTAAAAAATAAAGAATGTAAAGGAAAATAATTCTATCTGATTTTTTTTTTTTTTGTACTGATTCAGCTGGACTAGTTTAACAACATGGTATGAGGAAGCTAGTCCCTACAGATATGGCTAAACTGAGAAGATGTTTCCAGTTCATTTCCTTCATACATTACATCAGTGTGGACTGATGTATTGCAAATGTCAAAGAAGTGCATTTTGTGTTGTAATAATTTCTATGTAGTACCATAAGTGCCTTTCCTCATATATGTGTTTTTATACAATATTTTGAAAGACCTGTTCTGTAGTTTTCAAGAGCAAATACTTGAAATTGTGAAGATCAGTGAGGTTTTTCTTTTACTTTACATTACCTTCAACTAATCATTATTTCCTGATATTTGATTTACAAATATTTGAAAATCTAAAGTTTATCAATGTAGATGTCACTTGGACTGTTTTTTTTTATGAAATAGGATGAAACTAGAATGTACATACAGTGTACAAGTGTACAAAAAGCTTTTTTATGTAGTAAGAGAAGATTCTGCAAACTTTTTTTTTTTTCCAAAAATTGTGCAAAGAAAACTGGGTTTGCTTCAGAAGTGAACATACATTTTTGTCGGTTTTAGTTCTTCTCAATGACTGCTGAACACAATGTTTTGGCTTACATGTGTCAGAGGCCCAAAATTAACTTTACAAATTTGAATTACATAATCATCTTGCAACCTGGTGATCTTCTATGATGGGCTTACATCATTGGTAGATAGGGGAAGAACAACCAATACCATCTACTTGGTCTTGTGCATTTGACACTATCCCACATGATATCCTTGTCTTTAAATTAGAGAGACAAGGATTTGAAGAGTGGACCACTCAGCAGGTAAGGAATTGGCTGGATGGTTGCACTCAAAGAGTTGTGGTCAATGTCCAGGTGCAGATCAGTAACAAGTGGTGTTCCTCAGAGGTCAGTATCGGGACCAGAGCTATTTAACTTCCTTGTCAGTGACATGGACAGTGGAACTGAGTGCACCCTCAGCAAGTTTGCCAATGACACCAAGTTGTGCGGTACGGTCGATGCACTGGAGGGAAGGGATGCCATTCAGAGGGGCCTGGACAGGCT
Source organism: Cygnus atratus (assembly GCF_013377495.2). Taxonomy (NCBI): domain Eukaryota; kingdom Metazoa; phylum Chordata; class Aves; order Anseriformes; family Anatidae; genus Cygnus; species Cygnus atratus. The sequence continues at coordinate 65,544,402 of NC_066396.1, forward strand.
GGAAAGGTGGGCCTGTGCAAATCTCATGAGGTTCAACAAGGCCAAGTGCAAGGTCCTACACCTGGAATGGGGCAATCCCAAGCACAAATACAGGCTGGGTGGAGAATGGATTGAGAGCAGCTCTGAGGAGGGTTGTTGGTTGATGAGAAGCTCAACATGAGCCATTAATGTGTGCTTGCAGCCCAGAAAGCCAACTGTATGCTGGGCTGCATCAAAAGAAGCATGGCCAGAAGGTTGATGGAAGGGATTCTCTGCCTCTACTCTTTTCTTGTGAGACCCCAGCTGGAGAACTGCATTCAGCTCTGGGGACCCCAGCACAAGAAGGATGTGCACCTATTAGAATGAGCCCAGAGGAGGGCCACAAAGATGATCCAAGGGATGAAGCACCTCTCCTATGAGGACAGGCTGAGGGAGTTAGGGTTGTTCAGCCTGGAAAAGAGGCTCCAGTGAGGCCTTGTACCAGCCTTCCAGTATCTACAGGGGTCCAACAGGAAAGCTGGAGAGGGACTCTTTGTCAAGGAGTCCAGTGACAGGAGAAAAAGTAATGGCTTTAAACTAAAAAAGGGTAGATTTAGATTAGATATTAGCAAGAAATTCTTCACTCAGAGGGTTGTGAGGCACTGGAATAGGTTGCCCAGAGAAGCTGTGGATGCCTCATCCCTGGAAGTGTTCAATGCCAGGCTGGATGGGGGTTTGGGCAAACTGGTGTAGTGGGAAGTGTCCCTGCCCATGGCAGAGGAGTTGGAACTAGATGGTCTTTATGGTCTCTTCCAATCCAAAATATTCTATGATTTTGTGATTCTAAATTGTGAAACCAAGGGAAAACAATCATCCATTAAAATTATAGCATATGATACTTACTCCTTGGTGACAGAAGACAATGTAATTTGGCACTCCTGTATATAATCATACACTGTATCTACAAAAATAAAATAGAACTAAAAATAAAAATTTTATATTAATAGAGATTTATAAATATATTATCACAATGACATTTATAAAGAAGATACTACCATCAAAAGGAGACTAACATGCATTAATAACTTATACTTGGCAACACTGAACTGGAAAGGAAATAAACACTTCTATGAAAAGTTCTGTCACTGACTGACTTTATTCAAGATTGAGTTTCAAGCAATAGCAATAACCCCACTTAAAAACAAACTTTGGGATTGGTGTAGTCAGCATCATGCAGACACTGCTAAAGAATATACTTAAACATATTTGCCCAAAGTTCTTTTTTCATAGTTTATCTTTTTTTCCTTCATATGTAAATGACATTTTTCCTTTTACTGCTTGCAAGACTGCGACAGAGGTCAGTCAAAAAATCAGGCAAACAGCATCAAGGGACAGATCTGAGATAAGAAAACTCTTATAAAAACATAATTTCATATTATGAACATAATTTACAGCCAACTGTGAAATAGATTGTGCTCTGTTCCTTCAAGAGTCTTAGCACATAAATATTACAGGATAAAAGAAAAAAATCTCTTCCTCTATAGAGGAGAAGAGAGTAATTTCTGGAGCCCCCATACTGCAAGCTTCTCTCGTTATTTTCCCCAAGTGAAGCAGCAAAATGGGCCTGATCTTACTCATTGTTCATACCACTGCTGTTGACAGGCTGTTCGGTGCAGTTTATGTTGTATTTTTTAGTGGGCCAGACCTGATTTATTTCCACATCTTGCTACCTACCTACCTACCTACCTAAATAAATAAATAATAATAATAAAATCACACCACAAAAGATGCATAGTTATGCAAAAGAAAAACAGCCCTGCAAAAAATGAAAGGTTCTAGTTCCACTTGGCCATGCCTGTATATGAGACTCTTGGCTTATAACCTGACAGGAAACTGGTCATCTCAGCAGTAAGAAAACTGACTCAAAATTTCCAAAGATTCAGCATCATAAAACACTTAGCAAGCTAGACACAGCCATGGCCCCACCTGCTTATGCTGTTGGAATAATGCATCTCAGCTGACAGGTACGGTGCGCACTGCTACTTCTTAACCAAGCCTCCCATGCCACATAGCACCGGGACTTTGCCTTTCATGAACAAACATGAAAACACAGAGATCAGCAGCAGATTTGCAGAGGTTGACATGAGCACGGGCCACCCTCCTGCAGCAAGACACACAGTCAAGCCCATTTATCCCAGCTGCTCCTGTGTCAACTAATAAGAGAGCTCTTCAACGTCCAATGATGCCAGACATCAAACAATGCCAGACGTCAAATTGTTGATGATCAGAAATGTCAGTAACTTGCACATGTTCCCCAGAGGTATGCCAAGATGAACTACCACAATCTGTCAAAATTACGTATGGGGGAAAAACTTGCTTTCCGCTTCTGGGCTCCTTTTCACCACAAAACAACCCAGTGAGATAAAAACCCTGCTATTTTTTTCCCATTAAAAGAACAAACAAGCAAACAGAAACCGAACAAAATAAACCATTACCACACAACTGTTCCCCAGCAAAGACCAGGTTGAACTGCGGCTTGCACGCAATGCGCTGCTGCAAGCTGAGCCAGCAGCACCAGCGCTGCCACTGCCACTGCAGCTGTGAGCAGCACGGTCTGTGCCAACACATTTGGAATCGCTAGGACGATTTTACTGTGTGCTATATGCCACACACTGCCCTACAATGTACTACACAGGAGGCACCAAGTGTTTTTCAGAGCCAAGTGTTCTAAACACTGTGTGTACCATGGCTGACCATGGCACTTCTTCCACTGCATGCCTTTGTGCCTGTCTCACTTTTCCAATCTTACATCATTCTAAACCGGATGGTTTTATTACTAGTTTGAATCATAACTGTAAACTTCGTCAATGCTTAGCAGTGGATAAGTATTTTTCACGTATATGTACACCCACCCCTTGAAAAAACATGGATCACAGCATATACACAAGAATGAGAAATTCTGCCTCTGTAAATATATGCCCAATACTCAAGGACTACTTTAAGAATACATCAGCAGAGAGAGGTAGCAATCATAGCATGACTTTATCTCCACATGTAAAATCACCATTCGTAGTTTCACTGAAAGGAAAGCCATAACTAGAACATGGAAATATGGAGATATGGGCAGGTCCAGAGGGTTTACACAGCTCCCTCTGGTAATTAATGAATTCACACTGTACTCTGTTCGCTTCAGAACTAATAATCAAGTTAACTTTAAGAAGTTAACAAAAGCTGTATTCTACTCTACCTACTGCATGTAACATTTTAAATAAAATATTGATCTCATCATAAAAAAGGAGGCTGAAGACTTGGAATCTTCTGCTTCTGTGAGCAATGAAAGCTGTGATGAACGGAGTAACAACTCAAGAAGACAAGAGAGAAGGAAGAACAGTGATTTTTATCAAGTGATAAAAAGATCAGCAATCTTTTTGAAGAGTCTTACCATAGATCCTTAAGATGGATTGTTACTCGATTTTGCAGTCCTGGTGTTCCTTTCTTACTAAGAACTCATATGCTAGTTGCTTTTTAATCAATGCCATTATTACAAAATAAGCCATTTACACTGTTTATTTCCAACCTCCTAAGCTTGCCACATTCATTAAACTGATAGAAAATACTTTCTCCTTCTGAGAAAGTCCTCTGAGATGTCCAGAAAAGCCTCTGAGATGTTCAGATACGGACAATTCAAACTTTAATATAATATTGGGGAATCAAAGCTGAGCAGCACTCTGAAATTATGGTAAATATTGCATTAAAGCTCTGAATACTGTTACTGGCCTTCAGTATATAACACATAAAGTTCAGTACAGAAATACAGTGTATTAACATCTGTGCAGAATATTAAGTATAATCTCAATGATATTATATTTAAGTTTCAAGGGCAGACAACTGCTGTCTGGTTCTGGTTAGATTATTGTGTTTTGCTCAGGAGTGAAACATCCTATGTTAGGTGTTCAGAAATGCTTCATAGAGATTACATTCCTAATTTAAATGTAAAAATCACTGTTGGTTGAATGTAGTATTGCATTCTTTCTTATGCCATTTTAATTAATTTTCTAGACAGCACTGCAAAGCTCGAAGTTATTTGTTTCAAATGCCTTTCAAGTTTACCTGTTTTAAACTGGATTTTATTCTGCCATGATAATATTGTGAAACTATTCTACTGATAAAAATACCTCCCAGTATGACACAGGCCACAGAGGTTCTCATTAAAACAGAAGAATTGGTTCATCTCTGGTAGCATGATGAACAGAAAACCTGGTACACTTCGGTTCATTGAAGGTAGCCTGGATTAGCAAACTACCTGAAAAAGAGCTGTAAAAAGCTTCACACTTCAAAGTTTTGTTTGTTGGTTTGATTGTTTGTTTTGTTGTTTTGTTTTGTTTCTGGCCACAAGCATCATTACATTTGAAAAGGTGCATACTTTGCACAGTACTTTTCCCCCCATCAAAATGCATAAAGGGTCCACAGCTTGGGAAATGGTACTAAAGTGGCATGGTGAAATAGACAAGAAAACACTCTGACAGAGGAGAGAAAGTGAGAGATGGAACATGTAGGAGAACAAAACTGAACATGGAATACCTAGGTTTAACTAGCACAATACAAAAGCCAATGCTGAAAGTTAGCTACCACTTTAACTTTCCAGAGCTGAGAACTGTAAACAAAACATTGCAATGAAACTGTAACTTGGATGCATATCAAAGCATATCAAAGAGTACAGTATCTTAATTTGGAGATGCTAATACATTCATGAGTTTCTGACAAGCCCAGGACAGAACCCAGAGGAGAAATTCTGTGCACTGCTATCACAGATTAGTTTATATTGGAAAACACTGAGCCAAGTGAGGTAAGATATGTGCAGCATGCTCTCTTGCTTACAATTATTCAGTGTTACTTTCCTAAATTTAAGATGACACAGAAATATTTTATATTCAATATGGAATGTTTGACTTGCATTATCCAATAATGTCTTGTACACAATAGCTCTTTTAAGAAGGAAAAAAATATTAAACCATTTAGAAGGGTTGCTATATGTTCCCCACTGCAGTGATAAAATCATCATGCTGGTCAGTTTTCTCTTTAAGAGAAAAACTGTAGCTATGCAATGTAGATACATCCCCAGACTGTTTCAATGACTTTAGAAGTGATTTTCCATGTAAAGGGCAGGGCATGAGCTTAATCCATGCAACAGAAACTTAATTCAGGCAGCAGAGATCTCGTACATACATAGAACAAGTTACTGCCTTCTCCTGCAGGTGCTAGGACTCCACTTGGCAATAACTCCCATAAGATTAAATGTAGTCGAACAATGCAAAACGTGAGGTGCATCATGAAAAGCACGTGGGGAGCACTTAGGGAAAGCATGAGTATGCATTTAAGATGAATTCCTTGCTTGAAAGTAGTAAGACTTGAAGCTTTACACCGTAAATGAGTATTTGCACAATATGCAAACCTTGCTCATTGTAGAAGTTCTCAAAGGTAATTATCTGTTAAAATTTTTGTTATGATTATTATTATTATTTTGGCTTAAATACTCTAAATGTACTACTTGTGTGTATATAGGGAAACTGCATGTACAGCTTGATGATTTTTTTTTCCAGTTAAATTCCTATTACTACACGTAAACAGAAATTTAGATTTAAAAAATCTGTTTTCTCTCATAAGACCCTAGGGAAGCCAACCTAGATCAAACCATAGAGTGTGTTTTACGTTTCAACTGAAAAAAAAATAAAAAAAAATACTGTTTTTATATAGCATCTGCTGTTGGGCCATTTGAGAGCCTAATTAAGCAGAACTTTGTAAATAACAGACTCATCAACAGATTTTCTTCACTGATTGGATGGGTTTTAACTTTAGGTACCAACAATTCTCTCTGTGAGAATAAAAGAACGTTCTTTCAAAAAATAATTAAAACACTGAGGACTTTTTTTCATCTACTAAGAATATTAATTGGGTTCACCATCAAAATGTGATACCATGAACAATATCTTGTTTTGCATGTTAATGCTTCATAATTGCACAGAGCTTTTCAACTTCAAAGCTCTTTACAAGAATTAAGTGGATGTCCCTGAAGGCCTTAGGCAAAACTTTCTTTGCCTTCAAAAACAGATTTGCACCAGACAAAAGCTTTGTTAAAAATGCAGGAGTGTGCTGTGTTGCTTTAACCTACAGTGGACATAAGTGAGATAAAATATTACCACCACTCTGCATATGGAAGCAGTGGAAATAGAGGGGAACTGAATCAGACAGTCCCTGCTCCCGTGAAAGCTCTGTCCCTTCTCCTTGGTTGCGGCACATTGAGCAAGTGAGAAACAAAATGTGAGATAACTTGGATTTCCAAAGAAATGTCAACATACCTTTCAATAACTTCTTCACTCCCCTACCAAAGATCAAGCTGCCTGATGATTGCCTACTATTGCACAGCTCCACACACAATGCCCTTGCTCAAGCAATCAGGCAGAGAAAAATGCTCTTGCTAGAATTCAATCAAAAGTCATTATCCGGCACTCCACTTTGCTTCATCAAATAACATTTTAAAACATACTAGCTAGAAACAGAAAGTTTCCCTAACCCAGCAGCATTAGTTATTCCACTAAGTCCAGTGAAAATCTATCACAAATCACAACCCCATATTTTCAAACTCCATATTTTCTTTTCTGTCTTTTAAACCATGCTACAGATATGAAACTGCAATAGAAGTTTACAACCCATGAGCTGAATCCTGTGCATTTTTCAGTACCCTTTGCCATAATGACATTTTACAGCGACTACAGGTAAAATCAACAAGCACTCCTCTCAGTACTTACCATGTAATTTTTATGCCACTTCACTGGACACAGGGAGTAATACATTGGGTCTTTTTATTGCTCAAGTAGAAAGTGCTCATTACCTATTTATGTTTATATTTAGGAAAAAACAAAGAGTTTTTTCAAGTGGCATACATCACACTGTTGTAGTGGTTGATTTTCTCAAGATGGTCTTCTGGGGTTTTGGCGCAGTTTGTGGAGGCACAGTCGCGGGTCTTGGAGGAGGAAAGCTATTACTGGAACCTATCCCCAACCCTCCATTTTCTAGGGGAAATGGAGGCAGTGGAGGCGGTGGAGGCGGCAGAGGAGGGCACTGATGCAGCATCTTTCCCACAAGATGGGCAGGCTCACTGTGCAAGTGCACCTCCCTGTTTTTAATGTTATACCGAACATCACAGTCTGGGCAATAACCGTGGTACTGCACTTTTTCATTAAATCGTACCCGTTCCCTTGCTCCTGGCTGAGGACACCGCTCTTTCTCGGGTCTATGCATTAGAGGCTGCATTGCAACTTTGTCCAAATTACTGTTTGGTATACAGCACATATCTCCATTTGGGATGCGGTTGGGCCCATTTCTCAGCAGGGTACCATTAGTCTTGACAGGGTTGGTGGAAGGAGGCAGCCTCGGAGGCTCGTCACACTTGACAGGCGTCAGTCGTGGTGGAGGCGGGGGAGGATTTGGCTTCCGCAGCACGGTGAGGATAGTGGAGGGCTGCGCAGTGGGCTTGATGAGGGGAGCACTGCCCCGCACCTTGACCTTCTCCAAGCTGGAAGCTGTTGTGCTGCTGGAGCTGCTGTTAAGTGTGTCTGTTTTGGAACTGTCCGTCATCTCATCCTCCAGCTGCAGGTCAGATGTCAGCGTGTCAATCTGGTCAACCACCTGCACAATGGCCAGAGAGAAAACAGTGAGAAAAGCTTGTCCCTGCAAAGGCACAGAACAGAAGCACACTCTGGAAACAGTTTTTCCTTCCCAGATCTGAAGTACACAATCTTTTTAACCACTTTTTTTATTATTATTATTATTTTGCCAACTTAACAATGGGATGGGTAGTTTGCTAGCTCAACAACTGAATACAGAAGAAATAAAATTTGAAACACTCTGGAATGAAATTCCATTTCTTTCCCTCTAGGGTTTACTTGGCAATATCGTTGTATGTGAACAGTAATCCTTCAGTAATATGTTTTGCCGTCCAGTGCAGGAGGAGACTGAATTATTTAACTACAGCTTCTACATGACAGTTTCTGAATCTAAATCTGTTGCAGAGTATTTTTCAGCTCTGACCTTTCACATAATCTAGATTTGCATACACATCACTGTATCAGTGGTATTACACACTTACAATCTTAAGTTTGATACACCCTTCGCTCACTATTTTTTAACATAATTAGGGTAATGAGGAGCAACTACCCTCCTGCTTCAGACTACCTTATCTGCTGTTACGAATTTTCCTTAAGGTCTGTTATCCTCTGAAGTAGTCCTGAAATAGCACTTGCTACAGAGAAAACGAAAAATAGCTTGATTTTTGAAGTTAAAACCATTCATTCACTCAACCATTCATTCACATAGAGATCTCCTCTACCACCTGTAATTCTGTTTTGTTCATTTTTACAAAGCCTCATCTCTTCTAGTCTTCCAGATTCCTTTATTTAGTCACTTTTATATAGGATATGCAACTGATAGTGTCTACTAGGTGACCAAAACTTGTAATATAAGAGTCAAAAGGCCTTCCTGAAAACTGCCTTTCACTCTATATGTAGTTGAATGACTAGTTTTAAACTACAGATAACCACAACACAGGAAGTAAGTATTGTCTCACAGGATATACATAAAATAATCACAGGAGCTGAAGTGTTACTAGTTAACTTCATTTCACTAACAAAAAGCTCACACCATTGTTTGGGGGCCCTATGGTGCGTGTGTGATATTCTGGAAGGAGAGCGTGAGGCTGGGTGCCTCCAGATTTGCCACAATACTCCTTACCCCTTTCAGTTTTTCATTTTTACTTTCCACCTTCATTAATTTGGTCATAATACTATTGATTTCAAAGTAAGCCATTTTTTTTGAGGAGTACAGCCACATGTTAATCACAAAAAAAAAAAAAAAAAAAGAACCAAAAGCCATTTCCAAAGGCAGCAATTCTATTTGGTCAACTTACTCCTGTGCACACAGGTAAAAGTAAACAAAAACTCAATAGAATGAAAGAGCTCCCTAGGTTCCACTCTTTATACTGTAACTGCAAGTTGTGTATTTGTAAATCCATAAAAATTCACATGCAATAATTTAGTTTACTTTATAGAGAACAGTGCCCTCTTTCTTCTTATAAAAAGCAAACATGCAGATAACCACGGTTCAGAAAGAAATCTGCCAAAATATCTTTGAAAAAAAAAATCTGATTCCTCTCCAAGACCAAAACAACTATTCATTTATTCACAGTTCTAAGCCAAAGACCTTGTTTCATTTAATTTTCCATTTTAGCATTTCGATTTCTCTCCGAAAAAGCAAAAGAACAAATTATACCCATACAAGATTTACTCCCCCCAAATAATTAGGATTTAAATGTTAGATACCTCATATCTGTAAGATACAGAATCACAGAATCACAGAATCATCTAGGCTGGAAGAGACCTCCAAGATCATCTAGTCCAACCTCTGACCTAACACTAACAAGTCCTCCACTAAACCATATCACTAAGCTCTACATCTAAACGTCTTTTAAAGACCTTCAGGGATGGTGACTCAATGAGGTACAGTTGAACTCTGTGGGTATCTTCGGATCCAAACATCTCCTCCAGGGTACAGAATACTAGTACTTTTGGAAATTTCAAAATAAAGACAGACAAACCAAGTCTGTAATAAGACAATGTAAGATTCATAGCAGGAAATCCAGCTTACAGAAGAAAGAATTCACATTATCACTTCACTTTACATATGTAAGCAAGGCATAGAAAACTTCTCAAAATGAAAGGAACAAGGACAGTACACTCAAGATACGTGCACTAAGCATGAAATTCAAGCATATCTCTGCAAGTTTAGTGTGGATTTGTGTCAGTATTAGGGTCTGTCTGTATGTGGCTAAATATATTATTGAATCCTCTCCTGAAATCCAATATATGTTTGTTTGTTTGTTTTAACTATCAGTTAGAGCTACAGAATGGGTTGGTGCAATCGCAAGAAACTCCTTTGAAAATAGCGAAACAAAAAAAAAGACATTAAACAGCTGCAGGGAAGACTGAAACGCAAGACATAACTGTAAGGCTGCTCAACACAGAAGCATTTGAAAGCTTCTGCATGTGACAGTAGATTGGCCTATATCTGATATCTAAACTATCTGATAATGCTAAGCATCAATATTTTGTTGCTTAACATTTGGTTTGTTTCTTTTGCAATTGGATTATTTCAACAAAAACTCAGTTTATTTTCCTTTATTTTCTACCATGGCACTCTCCTCAAAGTATCTATAACCATTTAATACCATAGAAACCAACACTGCATATGTGAGGAAAAAGACAGCCAATGGACTGCTGATGTTGTTATTGCACTATTATCTATAGGTATATCTCATGGAGATTAGCTGGACAATATACTAAGTCTACATTAGCTTAATAAAATTAATTCACAATTAATTCACAATTTCCAGTATGAAATTCCCAAGAAAGAAGAAAAAATATATATTTTAATGTTATTTTAGCACAAGCACAAACTTCTAATAATTTTATTTCCTTTATTTCTGTAGCACCAGCCACAAGTAACAGCCTATTTGCCTTAGGCCTCATGTGTGCAACAAAAAGATTGTTTCTGTTCCACACTGTACAATATAAATGTACTCCATGCAATGTAATTCTAGAGAAACAGAAATGAGTATTTATTATTTTGAAGTGGAGACATTAAAGTTGATATTCCACTCTTGATATGAGGACATAGCTGTAATTATGCATCACATGTGTCACAAAATGGCAGATCCTGGTGATGAGAAAATTTGTGTTCATTCAAAGTGCCCTTCTGGCAATGCAAAGATTTTCTCAGGAGTAAGGGTCTGGCCCTATGAACCATGCTTGAATTTAAATCACTATAGAGTTTATCTCCTGCACTCTGGGCAACTGTGTAGTACACAATGGAAATTTTCTGTCACCTGTCCATTTGTAAAGCATAAAAATAGTATAAAATGGCTCTGACATGACAACACAGTTTATTTGTCCAAATTAATTCCCACCACAGTTTGTGATTCTGTTTACAGTTATGTTCTTTTGTTTTGTTTAATTTTCAGCTCAGAAAGAAAAATTCAAATGAGATGAAAAAATAACAGACAATTACTGACCAAAACAACACTGACGTTGTACAAAACTGCAAGTCAAAAGAAAAATAGACTCCATTTCACAACACACTTCCTATGGAGTCAGACAGACAATATTTAGAAACAAAAAAGCTGCTCTAGTTGTGCAGAATCTGTCTGTTTTTCAGTTCAGTGATAAAACGGGATTTGATTCACAAGCGCAAGAATAGGGAGCCATCCTCTTATACCCTGAGGAGCTCCTCAGCCATTAACCAGATTTGATGCCCCATTCTCCCCTGCTCGCTCTGTGGGATCTTGTGTGACACTACCGAATACACAAGGATGTCAGCTCACTCTGCCCCACTTTATGGATTTTATATTACACTATTACACTACTTAGACTCACAGAAATTCTGCACTGCAACCACCATTGTATGGAGGATATATTGGTACTATGTATGTAATTTTTAATAGGTGGTCAAAAGGATGTAATAACTCGCCACAGGAAAAAAAAGAAAAAGATATCAAGGAAAAGGAAAGAAAGGAAAAAAAAAGAAAGAAAAAAAAGAAAAGAAGGAGAGAGAGGAAGAGAGAAAGAGAGAAAGGGAGAAAGAGAGAGAGAGAGAGAAAGAAAGAAAGAAAGAAAGAAAAAGAAAGAAAGACAAAAAGAAAGAGAAAGAAAGAAGGAAAGAAAGAAAGAAAGAAAGAGAGAGAAGAAGAAAGAAAGAAAGAAAGAAAGCGAGAGAAAAAGAAAGAAAGAGAAAGAAAGAGAAAGAAAAATAGAGAAAGAAAGGAAGGAAGGAAGAAAGGAAGAAAGGAAGAAAGGAAGAAAGAAAAGAAAGAAAGAAAGAAAGAAAGAAAGAAAGAAAGAAAGAGAAAGAAGGAAAGAAAGACAGAAAGAAAGAAAGAAAGAAAGAGAGAGAGAAGAAAAAGAAAGAAAGAAAGAAAGAAAGAAAGAAAGAAAGAAAGAAAGGAAAGAAAGAAAAAAGAAAAAAGGAAAGAAAGAAAGAAAAAGAAAGAAAGAAAGAAAGCGAGAGAAAAAGAAAGAAAGAGAAAGAAAAATAAAGAGAGAAAGAAAGGAAGGAAGGAAGGAAGGAAGAAAGGAAGAAAGAAAAGAAAGAAAGAAAGAAAGAAAGAAAGAAAGAAAGAAAAAGAAAAAGAAAAAGAAAAAGAAAGAAAGAGAAAGAAAGAAAGGAAGAATATACTGACTTTACAAGCAATTTGTAGTGCATCAAACTTTTTTATTAAATTTCTTAAAATATATAGAGAGAGTATTACGTATTGCTTTCTCACTAAAGTTAAACTGTAGCCCCTGTTTAATGTAACTGAGAATGTCATCAAAAAATGTCTTGTGATTCTCAAAAGCTGCACAGGCTGGCCTAACAATTCTATTTCTTGATCTTTACTTACAAATTTTGTCTGGTTGTTAAATCCTCTAAGTGGTAAGGAACTTTTCTGGGTGAATATCCTAACTCGACTTGACCAACATTCAAAACTTCCAATTTCTTACTGTGTGCCAGGATATCATCATACGAATATAACTAGTAAAACATGATATAGGAAGTAACAATTTCTTTTATTTTTTAACCTTATCTTTGAAAAGGGTATCTTCAATTAGCTACAATCACTATTGGGAGTACTTGTCTTTGTGTGATTCTGCAATACACATCCAAAAATGTATACTTGATCTACTGAGAATTTTATCATCTCTTTACAATAAATGTTCCACCAGGTTTTCTTCTGTTTTAAAGGCAGTGGAAAACAAGGCAGTAAGGTATAGATGTTCAACGAATGTGTAAACCACCAGCTGCATGCAATTCACCATAGAAAAAAATGTTGTTTTTTTTTTCAAATCTTGAATAAAGAGCAAATTAATTTTCAGAAAATAAAGTAATATACCCTTAAAAACTCATAAGATTTTAAGTTCACAGAACTCAAGATTATATTTTTTCTGAGGCGACCACCCATTTTCACTGCTTTGTATGTTCTTCAATGTTTCATGTGATTTTACGAGTAAGATTTCATTTTTGAAATGACTTGCACCTCTACAAGCTAGCACTTCTGAAAAGAGCTGCATACGCAAAATGGAAATGGTACTTACCTTTGATATTACTTCTGAGATAGAATAGTTATAATCCATATATTGCTATTTAGTACTACAATTCAGCTGTGTAAAGATATGAGATTTGATATGACATTTTCGTGGAAGTTTTAAGTAAATTACAGACAGATATGGATCTTGATTTTAAACCAACAAAAGACACATCAGGTCATGAGCCTAGCACAAGTTTTTGTTTGCTTTCTTTGAGCTAATTAGTATACTGGTAAAATGAACAAAATGTGGTGATATTTTTTAATGAAAAGAATTAAAAAAAATTTTGTATCAATTCCAAAAACTTGCAAAGTTTGACATGGATAATTTTTCACTGTATGTACAAAAATTAAGTACAAGATAAACTATTAGAAGAAACCTGTAATTAACACTAGAACTGCAATCCAGTCTACCAGAAAGAAGCCATTCTTACCTATATGTAAAGAACTGGAAACATGCTATATCAGTAGCTCCAATATCTTATGACTCTCTCTAATCCTACAAGAAATCAGTCACTTGCTATAATTACTACAGGAATCTCTAAGACAAGCTGTCATACTTTACCTTCCCATCATCTTAGGTCATTACATCCCGCAGAGTAGTTAGTCCTTTGATGACAAAAATTAACATTCAATATAACCAAGTATGCATACAAAACTCTTTTTTTTTTTTTTTTTTTCCCAAATGAGTCTTTACCTGGAAGTCCTGAACCATCACGGAGCTAAGTCCAAGCCAAAGCAAGTCCCTCATAACACTGAGAGTGCCAGTATTTCTCTGCTAGCTCCATAACATCACAAGAATACCCTGTTCTCAGGTGCTTATAATTCCAGCTTCAGTCGTCCATACCTTTTGCATTTCCCACAACTAACTTCTCACTCATTCCCAGTGACTGACTGCAGCTTCCAGGCCAAGGGGAAATTGAACCAAACTTAGCTTAGAAATGTGTTTATAAAGTTGTGTGAGCCCAATAATTGCAAATAGAAATGAAAAGTAGAGCCACACAAGGAGAGACAAATGATCTACTTAGTACAATAGTTTGAAAAAATGATAAAAAACAGATGTCTAGGCAAGACCACGGGAATAGAAAAGTCACACAGAAATATTTCTGTGGAATTTTATCCCAGCCTCAAACAATTTCTATCTCAAGGACGTCTTAACAGATTTTGCATTTAATAGATCCCTACCTATTTCACTACCATCAACATGTCTACCTCAACTTGAATCCATATAAATTTTTACCATCCACAATATACTGCTGTTTGTCACCGTAATTACAGAGATATACCACCTACTCCCCTTTCTGCTTGAGAAAAATCACAGGAGCTTTTACAGACAACATGCTTCATGGACCGGCATAACACTTAAATACATAAACTGTAGCTATTTTGCAAAACAAAACAAAACAAAACAAAAACAGCTATGAAAGGCCTCTCAGTGTTGGAAGTTTTTCATCATACACCAAATACTTGATAAAAATGTATCAAATACCAAACACCATAACAAATGTCTGTAGAACAAGGAGTTCTTTGACATGGAAAAAAAGAATCAAACAGCTGCTTACACCCAGCAGTCCTTCTTCAACCACTAGTAAGTTATAATAAATATTTTCCAGTATATCATCCAGCAGCATCTTCACATCTGAAGCTGTATTAGTAAAGAATTGTGTCTGTTTATACTATGCTATTCTAGCATAGTGCTAGGAATGAGCCTGATATGTTCATTCATATGTTCATGTATGTGTGTGTGTTAATACACACTTTGGGGAAGATTCTGAATTCAGATTTTGGGGGATGACGCTTACAGTAGCATCCCAGGCTCAGGAACCCACAGTGCAGCACCAGCAAAGTGCACAGACAGCATCAGACTTGTCAGCGTTAAGTATCTGAAAGATCAATACCCTCCTAAACAAGCTTACACACATCCCAACCCAAAAAACAAACAAACAAACAAACAAACAAAAACCATTCAGACATTCAGTTGTTAACTGTCACCGAAAGGTTTTGCTAAAGAATACATTAGTAACTTCAGCAAAATAGTATTACCCTTTGAAGTACATTACACCCTCATCATTTTCAATTACAGACCTTACTCAATCATTCCCCGAGATTTTGAAATAGTTTGAGGATCAAATTAGGCTGGGTGTAATTTATAAATCGAAAATTATGAATATGCTGGAATCTTGGGAATCTAATAGGGCCATGAAAACTCATTGTCATCATCCTCATGTAGTATTTCAGGGAAAGCAAACTGGGAAACCCATATTCAAAATCTTAAAAGGAAAAAGCTTCCTTCCCAAGAAAGAATAACAAGGAAATAAAGAGAGCAGTGACCTGCTCTCCAGGTGCCTCTTTAAGATCTTGCATAGCAATGGTAAGTTCTCTCTTTAGACTTTGGGATGGAGTCTACTAAGGAAGCTGCTTGGAAGATCTTTGAAGAGGTAAAGGTAGGTTTGTGGCACATACTCATAGCATGAAGGACAGTACAGCTGTAGTTTCTGTCATATACAAATGAACTCTGATAAAATGATGATAAATAAACAAAAACCCTAAGAAAATTAAGTAAAAAAAAAATTGCTTTCAAGAAAATCAACCTCTAAGAATACTTACAACAACAACAAAAAGCTGTTTTAAAATGCTAGCTGAAACATCAGCACTCTCTTACCTGTCCTATGTAACAGAATTTTATACCTCCAGTAAAATATTCACATCTTCTCCTGTTTGGCAATACAGGATGGTAATTAATTTCAAGAAAGTAAAGGTTATTAAATCTGTTTATATGTCACATCTAAAGACACAGAGACAACATTTGTATAAACTTTGGAAAGGGAATGCAATGATTTTGCACATAGCTCATTTCCCAGGCTGAAAGCCAGACCACACCTCAGACAACACTAAAAAACAATTCTTGCTTTGTGTTATCAGCTACAACCTCCCTTTGCTCCCCTATCTTGCCCATGATGAAGCATTTGCCCAGACTGTTTAAGCAAAGCAAATCAGTCCACATATTTGAAACAACAGATAGGATATGCAATCTCTATGGGCAGCAGTGTTTAACAGTTTTTCAAGAACAGATTCCAAAAGCAGCAAGTTAATCTGGCACAGTTTGCTGTGAACATCTACTCAGAAAAAAAAAAAAAAAAGGTATTTTAAGTACCAGAGAAAGGAATGTCAACTACATAACAAAATAAGTGTTAAAAAATATATATATAATAATTCATATGACTCGCAATGAAAGCTGCAGGTTAAAGGGAAAGCCATAATTTTTTATCATCAAACCGAAGTTAAGTTTTTTTATCTACTCTTCAAATTTCAGTTTGACAGCATAGATACAGTTTCTGTGACTATTTAAGCTCATGAAAGTAATGCAATAATGCTCATTTTCATTTTGAGAACATAATAATCTACCACATATCCTATCTCTGAAAATGGCTAGAATAAGACTATGACAAGCAGACTGTACAACTACTTTATTATTTGGTTTGAGTCTATTTTCTCCTGAATTCATGGAATTATAAATTATATTTTTAGAAACATGAAGATGGAAGACTTTAAGTTTTACTCTACTGGATGAGAAAAGAAAAAAAAAATATAAAAAGGATGATTCTGGACATGGCAAATGTGCATTTGGTCCATGATTTCTGTATACACATCTTTTTAAATTCATCATCATAAAACAGAAAATTTAAAAGACAAATTGCTAATCAGCACTCAATGTTTATATGTGCACATAAGTGAAAAGGCCTCTGTGTAAAAGAGACAAGAGAATTGAAGTGTAACCTCTGAGTATGTGCTTCACAGTAAACCTCTTTTGTTTAAAATACAGCATCCACAGAACACTGGAGCTGTGAGACTTCAGTGTGTCCTCTGAATAACACATACATTCTAAAATAACAGTTTAGGAGCTGCTGCTAACTGCTGTTTTTCTCTCTAAAAACAGAAAATAAAATTGAACAATGGCTGGATACAGACAAAAACTAAGGAATGGCTAGTCTGTGCATTCTCATTACTTCCAATGTTTTCTAAATGAAAGTTTCTAAAACAGCTAAAAATGCAGCACCATAGAATATTTGAGATATTAGTTCCTATGTAACAATCTTTTCTCTATAGATATTGATTCATAATGATTACAAATACAGTGACTTGTCTAATACCTAATGCTAATTTAAATGAATGCTAAACATTTCTCTAAGCTCATAACTGTTAATGTAGGCAGCACGTAGAAGTTCCTTAAAGTACAAGCATCCTCAAGCTATTAATGCTCACCATGGAGACTGTATGTTCCCCTGTAGGATCAGAAAAAACATACAACTAAACACATAAACAGTTTCCTAGATATACTATTCAGATACACTAATAACAACTACTAAAACCAAACCAAACCAAGACAAACTTGTAATATTACAGCACTGGGAAAATAAATAAATAAATAAATAAATAAATCCAGACTTCTCCAATAAAGAGGAAAAACAAACAAACAAACCCTACTACCAACACCACGCTAGGCAGAGAATTAACCAGTATTTTTTATTTTCCTCTGGCACTCTAAAAGAAGCTTCAGAAACAAATGCTGAGCATCCTTTTATTCTAAAAACAAAAAGATGATCCCCAAGACCAGCCTATATATCTTTTTGGAGACCATGTGTTAGACTGGTGGATTTTTTTGGTTGAAAAGATTTTATTAGTAAAAAACTACTCTGATCCTATATGGCCTCCATATTTTAAGATTTCACCACCATTTCTGTGACAATTTCAAAGCCACATTTAAGCACAAATGCAATGCGTGATGAATTTGCACTAATCTGGAAGTAGTAATTCTAAGAGTGTTGGACATTGACTATAATACATTTCCAACAGATCTGAAGAGAACTGACAGATTTAGCTTAATAGACGCATTTCCCACTTGTCTGCTCGTTTCAAAACACTACCCAAAATTACATAATCCATTAAGTTTCATTCTAATTCAAAGTCTGGACAAATCCAAAGTTCAAAGCAAATTTTAGATGAAGTGACAGTATCCTCCACTTTTTACAGTGAAAAACAAAACAACCCCCTGAATCAGAATGCTTTTTATGTTCAGATATTTCTGAAATACTCTTTCTGAAATACTCTTTAACGTAATATGGTTACATTAAAAGAAACAACTTTTGCTTAAGCAGTAGGTTGAAGGACCTGTCTTGATAAAAATAGTTATTGATAGTGATGGTGATTACTAAGAAGTTGTGTAAGTCTTTCAGCTGAGAGTTCCTATGATGTGAGGTGGGTGAGCAGTTTTCTCTCCCTTGCTCCCCCTATGAGGGGAGCCATGTTGGCCACATCTTGAAGTAAATGTGCTGCAGATGCTGCTCCAAGAACGAGAGAACAAAAAAGATGTTGTAATATTGATCCTAGTGGAGGTTTCTTCAGACTCCAATTGACATTTTCCATCTGGAGGTACTAGACATAATTAGTAACAGGAGATAGCCCGTCGTTAGCTTATACCACTAATAAATAATAGTGGCACTAATAAATAATAGTAACAAATCAGTTGAACCCTGTTACTAGAGAGAGCAGTTGCTATGAACCTTGTAGGTTAGAAATGAATACTTGCTTGCCTTTTAATTATTAGTTGCTCCAAGTTAAATGATTTCTGCTCACACTGCATCACATAATAAGTAAAGATTTTAATTAAAATCCATGGAATATTCTATCTTAATATTTATGGATAATATTTTTTTCATATCCTTTTAAGTAAATATTATATGAGCACAAGGGAAATACAAAAGTTAGGGTTTTTAGCTCATCCTTGGTTCTGTATATGTCATACAAGTCAAAACATTACAAATGATTATTTTGTCTCTGCTTTCCATGGCTTTGGTCTGAACCACATTTTTAGTTCAATTAGCTAATTATATGAAGAAAGCCAGTAACAATATTATCTTGTCAAAAAAAATTAATCCCTTACACATGTACATAAATTTGAATCCTTTGGGCCATTAGTACTGTTTTGTATGTATTTTAAACAGAGGTTAAAAGTAAACTATAGCTACTTTTTATAATTAAAAATATACTTAAATGATTCAGTGATGAGTACAGTGTTCACAATAGCATATGAGCCTTGCTGAGGCTGTTTAAACTATTCAAAATTACACAATCCAGTGGTACATGTTAATATAGATGGCTGCTTACTTTATAGTTAAAGCTGAATTTCATCAAAATAATTTTTTCAGAGCTTGAAGAAATGCTTTCTGGTTGCCTTACAGTCAAAAAAAAATCAACAAAAAACATAACATTTGGTTTTGTGTGGTCTTGTGTGGAGCCAGGTGTTGGACTTGATGATCCTTGTGGGTCCCTTCCCACAAGGATCCATAGAACCATAAAGTTAAGGTTCTATGGAACTAAAGGCACATGGAGAGCAAAGGTGAAGGTGCAGAGTTTAGAGCTGAAGTTTGCAATGAGATACACGTTTTGTTTGCTGGACTTTGCAAATGAACTCTGTAAGATGTCTGCAAGATTTAGGTACTATTCTGTGTTCAGATATAGTATTTGTACTATTAATCATCCCAAGAGAAAGGCAGAGAGAAAGAAAGGCAGAGAGAAAGATCATCTACAAGCTCTGCAGCTGAGGTATTTCCAGCACTTTTGAAGGAGGTAATTGTTTCAAAGTGTGCCAAAATGCAATATTACGGATGTTTTTTTTAAGCAACAACTAATAAATTTTTGTCCTTATAAGACCATTAGCTCATGTTTTTGGCACTATTACCTGCTTTTGCAAATCCATTTCTGGTTAAATGTCAGGTAGGTTATCATATAGCAAAAAAGAAACACTTTGCTTCTCTGCAATCTGGTAAGATGAACATTGTGACAAAAGCAAGGAGTCAAATCCAGACTTACTTGACCTATTTAAATATGCATACACACCAGACAGCTTCATTTTCACAAGGATTTTATGTTGTGTTAGTCAATACAAGTTCACTGAGCAGTTCCTTCTCTTGGGATGCAAGCACAGGCTAAGACACCCCCACATTCAAAACACTCAGAATACAGAGATGTAATTTAACTGCTTGGAATACTTCACCTACAGAAAGACATGAGGGCCCACTAGGTCTGTAATGTGCTTACATTTCTGGTACTGCTGAGTGACTAAACGAGAATTTAGCTTTTAATCATTCTTAGTTGAGGTATCAAAGAGTTGTTTGTTCATCTGTTGTATCTAGCACCGTGGTGCTGTATTTTCACTGCTTGTGGTCCTGCCCCTCTACTGTGCACTCAGTTCAGATCCCTCCGCATCTGTGGCACACATTTCCCTTGGGGGTAGTTTGTTGTAGAAGTAGAATGGTAGAAGTATGACTTATCAGAAGCATTAATTAAAGGCTGAAGGTGAAATTCAAGAGGTCTGTTTACTTCAGTAAATAAATAGTTGCATTATAGCAGGAAACTGCAGTAGTAGACTATATTGATACAGAAAGTAGAAAACAATTTCCAAACAGATCTGCAAAACACAGTGAGTGGGGTCAGGGGCTGGGGGGAGCAACCCCTGTCCCAGCCATGCAGGGCAGCAAACTGCCATCAAGATTCAGTGTAACTGCTGCAAATTTCCATCAAAGATAAGGTCAGTGATGCATACCTTGGCATAAACAGCTGAGACATAGCCTTTGAAGGTTTGTTCTGGTTTTTGGCTTCTCTACTATGCATTTTCAGTTGAGTTAGCACGCTAATAAGAAAGTTACAGAATACATAAAGCTATGGATAATAATTGTTTTTGTGGTGACTACGGCAATACGAAGAAAATCTGATCCAAACCTTATGGAGAGGGAAGTAAAAGAGCAACTTCTTGTTTGCTGGATCTTCCTTTCACATTATTTTCTGGAATTTACAAGACATGAATACATTCTCTCTCTCAAAATAACTTCTGCTCAGGTTAATTGCGCAATCCCACAAGTACTAAATAATTTCTTTGATTGCCACCCACATTACTAATCTGCTTTGAAGAGTCCTCACGTCCAGTCCTTATAATTCCCAATCCCTTTCTGATAATTGCAGGTCTTGTCACAGCAGGAATGAAATGTTTTGTACCTATTATGCTGAAGTGGTCCTTACATGTAAAGAGTGGGATTTTTCCAGTGCTGCTGGCAGGGTGCACAGAGAGGCAATAGGAAGATAGATGAAGTGCCTGCTTCTCTCACTATGCTACAAAGGTCATCCTGGTTTGGCTTGATTTCAAATAAAAATGTAGCCCCATTATTAACAGAACATGGCTGATGAGAAGAAAAGAGGTTATGTACAACAGACCTTTGGTACGTGCATTAACATTTTACCACAAAACTCATCAAAACTCATCTGCTATTGCTATATATCACATAATCAGATAGCACCAAACAAATTGACCATTTGTTTAATTTGTTTTCCGGTCTATTAGTGAAAAACAAAACAACAACAACAACAACAAAACCACTATACATGCAAGGTTTATGGAAGTATGGTATTAAGTATGTGTCTGATTTCATCATTTGTTTCTGTGTACCATAACCGTGACATGCCACAACTATCATCTAGACAGAACATACGAGAAAAAAAGAAGTTGAACTTACAAAGATTATTCTTAGTTCTACTTTACTTAATATCAGAATACTTAAGACAAAAACACCTCTGTAAAAAAATCACAAATATTGATAGGTGTTGTGTTAAATTAAGAAAGATGCTTCAAGTTTATGCAACACTGCTTATCGTCTTACTCTTTAGCTTTTCCTTATTTAGATTGTACACTCTGACAGAGGAGTTACGATTCTGTTGTATACAGACACCTCCCCCCTCCCCCAAATATGCACTACTTGTTACCATTATTGTTCAACATATTACGTTACAGCAAAACAACATTGGCTAACCCCATTTGCTAATATTGTTGGGCAATAGGTTCCTTCCACAGCTAGAAAAATGAAACTCTAAATATTCAAGTTTCAAGTGCAGATGTTAAAAAATCAAATATGCCTTTCATTATCATTTCCTTATATGGTATGCTCTACAAATCTATTGGAAAGAAAACAAACAAACTAACAAAACCAACTCAAAATTCACCAAATCGAACTATATATTGTGGAAGATGTGTTTTAGATAATAGTTATGGCAAGCAGTTCTAGAAATTGGATATTTTCATGAGTAACATACAATTATATGACGTACTAGGGTGTGTAACACTAAACGTCCCCAGTGGAAAAGCTGAACATGCCATGCTGTCCCTGACTGCCAAGCCCTTGCCATGTCCTCACAGACACTGATCATCACACCCATAGCACTACTTATATCTTGTATCTTGCTGACATTCAAATACCACTTACACCCGTCTAATCTCTCAGGAAGTGATTTAAGTCACTTGTCCCAGATACCAAACTTAAAGAAGAAAGCAATACCACTTTCTTTAAATAAACAAATAAATCCAAAGTAAATATACATATTAAATGCATGAGTTACGGGTTGAAGTTCATACAGGAGTGGAGCCCACAGAACCTGTTACACAAAAGATGGATATAGTGGGTGCAGGATAAGGAGAAGCTACTCAAAGCAACAGCAAAACAGCCTTAGCAGCTAAGCAGTGTTATTCTTCAGTACTGAAAGATAAAACTTACTGATCAGGTTCAGAAGAATTTCACATTTCAGCTTTCATAGAATTATCCATCTCAAAATCACCATGTTTTGAGAGGATAAAAAAAGGTCAGTAAGATACCAGCCTGAAGAAGTCCCCACCAACACACTCACACTGTTTCCTATTGCTCTCCCAGGCTACATTTGTTGTGTTACTGTCTGGCTTGGTGCCCCTGGTTTACATGCAAGCAAGTTAATAAAGCAAGCAAGTCCTACAGCAACTTAATAAAGGGATACACAGTGTGTGTCAAATCACTATGACTCTCTGAAGCCATTATCTATCCATCTCTATCCATTCAATGTCCATTTGCAAGGTTACTTAAATCATACACTATGAATTATCTGGTCCTGTCTGTCCTTGTTTGATTTGCCTGTTTGTTCCTAGGTCACAGAAACCCTGAACCCTCTCTGGTACCCATAAGTGTTTATATACTAGGAGTAAGAAAAACATTAATATCTCTTGACATAAAATTGTTCACAAATTCTCCATCAAGTACACTTTGCCTACAGTTTTTCTTTCCAAACCAACACAATTTCACCCACCTAAGTATACACAGCTCTTTCCCGAACTGAGGTCATTCAATTTCTGGCACTGAATTTCAATATGCACTGAGACCAATGTGCTCACTGCCTACACAGCACACTGAAAAATGTAGCTTTAATTATCTGTTCTAAGTCATTACAGAAAATACTACTTTCCCCCACAACTGACTACAAGAATTTGTGGTAAGCATGTTTTCCAATATATGAAAATAAGGACTAGTATGGTATCTCAGTGACCAGCAGAAACAACAAGCTGCACGAACATGCTTTCATTTAAATGTGGATATTACACAGAAATAAATTTAAAAAATACACACATATCGCATCCATGTACGCACATACTCACAGCAGAAAGGTAATGAAGCAAATGCAGCATAAAAATTGCTCAGCTTATTCATAAGCTTGCATTCTGTGGGCTGCCCTATGCAATTCAAAATTTCTAGCACATCTCAGATGCAAAAGATAAATCTTAGACTCATAATAATGTAAGAAAAATGCTGGAATGCTACTTACAAATCAAGTAAAACACTTTCTGTTGTATTTATATATATTAAAAATCAGTTGATATCTGGGCAGCAAGAAGAATTACCTTTTTCCCAGTGGTTTATAGTAAAGGATAAATAATTGAAAAAAAATAATTGAAATAATTGAATAATTAAAAAAGTTATTGAAAAAAATATTTGAAAAAAATGGAAAAAACATGAAAAAAAATCAGCAGTAATACAGTTCTTCCATTGTCTCTAACAGCAGTACAGCTACCTTTAATCCTTATTTAAACCCTGCCCTTTGAAAAAAGGGAATGCATGAAAATATAAACTAACAGATCCAGGTTGTGGAAATGAATCATTTGAAAAAAAAAGAGAATCTGTATTTTAGGCAGGATGCCATTGTTAAATTCATAATCTCATAAATTAATAAATTCATAACTGGGAGAGTTTACTGATTCTTATATGTAAGACTTTGATTTAAAAATAAACTCACCTTAGCTAGACATCCAACTGCATCTAACTTCCAGATTAATGTTTTTACTTACAGAAAGAAGCAAGCAGTAATATTTTTACGAGTCCATCTGATGGCTGGAACAAAGTATGCCAACTTTCAAATACACAGAATCTTTATTAGGTAAGGAAAAAAAAAAAAAAGAGTATTTTTGCTTTTACTTCTTTTCAGCTTTCTGCCTGGTTCAACACCTTTATACATGGAGTCCCTTCTCTCAGTAACTTGAAAACTTTGAAAAACATAGAGAAAAAAAAAAAAGAAAAAAAAAAAAGATTGGGTATTCCAAATGCTTTACTAAACCCAGACATTACACTCCACCGTTTCATTTTGTGCATTCTACCAAAAGAAGAGGTAAAAAATTAATACTTACAAAATCAGAAGTCAGAGGAGAAATAAATTATTTTTGTTATGAGAAATAAAGACATAGCAGTCTTCTATCGATGAGCAATGAAATACTCTGATCAACAAAGCAACATTCAATGAAAATCAAATTAAATTAAATTCTGTGTTGACACACAGTGCCTTGTCAGATCTCCTGAAATCTATTATTTGAAGATATTGCAAGTCTCCTTTACACTGTCCACCTTCATCACACTATTTTTAAGACCCTACACAGTTTTGATTAAATGTGTGAACAAAATTAAACATGCTTTTCATGATCTGAATGTCTGACATTTCACACACCTATTTGCTCTTCAGATCTTTCACTGTTATCTTTTGCCAAACAATCTCTCTGCAGCAATGGGTCCAGTACAAAATAGTTAACATTTGAGCCACGCAAAAGTAAAACTGTATTAGTTCAAAGCATGTCTGACATTTCCATCAGTCAACTTTTAAAGCAGTTATAGCTAAACTGAATAAAAATCACCTCATGAATATAAAATAATCACAGAAAATTAATTATTTCTCCACTGAGCTCCTGTTCCATTAGCTGACACAAACTACTATGTTCATAAAGTCTATACACAGAGATTTGTAATTAGCTACAGTTGCCAAGACATCAGTATTCCAGATTGTAGCACTGTGAGGTACCAAAGTAACTGCACTGGTAATATTAAACTAGCCATTAAAATTTTCATATTCAATAGCACCATGCATGTGCAGTGTTCACATAGCAAGTAAAAGTGCAAGAGCAATTCGCATTTCCCGAAGCTTAGTAAACATTAGTAGTACCAAACTGTAAGAAACATGCTGACTCCTAATTTCATGTTTCATGCTCAGTGTTTCAAAGCTACACAAGTCATGACCTTCAAAGCAATGAGTTTATTACTGGATGGCAGACACTCCTCTTTCTTTCTAATATACAGTAAGGCGAATATACAAGAATGCATCTTTGTATGAAAGAATATAATGTACCTGCTTCTTTTGGATGTCTGACACTTAGAAACACAGAAGGACTGAACGGAGAAAATACTCATAGAGTGATTATACCCATCTGAAAGTAATGATACTATACATATCAGCCAGTTAACAATATATCCATGTAATCTCTTCCTCACTTTCGCAAGCATGTTACCAACAAGATGATAGAGGGAAGACTTTGAACAGCCAATTTTCTAGAAGACATGCTAATCTTTAAATAAAACTTGAGCAAAAACTCTTCTGAGGATTTTAGGAATCCATTGCTGCTAGAAACGGGAAAAAATGTTCACTGCCTGAATGCAAAGCGGCTGTGAAATGCACTGTGCAGTCCTCACAGACCAAAACCTCCTTACCATACTCATCGCACCTGTACCAGCACAACAGTCCGGTAACAGCATAGAGGCAACATCAAGCACCAAGTTTCAGACTACTTGCATGAACCACTTGCATGATACAGAGTTTTGCTGGCGTAACCACATTATTTAGATTGCTTCCTGACCTCTTCTGCCATCCAAGCCATGGAGCAAGCAGCACCATGCCAGCGAAGGGTAACTCTTGCTGGCTTGTGGTCTCCACTTTGCTCTATAGCCAGCTCCTCCATTAGGCTATGCTGCCACTGTGATAGAAAAGCCCCTGCTGCCACCAAAACAACAGCCTTAATGAAGGCAGGAGACTTTATTACAGCTTTGGAGTAAATTCAAGAAGGTATTCATGTGAACTGACATGTAAGGTGAAACTTCCAGTCTCAGGGTCCATGATGCATCAGGAAGAGCAACAAAATGTCTGCAAACTTTTGCCCACAACCCAGGAAACCCCAACTCTGGCCACCATCCTTTGCTTTCCATTAGTTCTGCTGAGATACCCAGGAGGTGGAACTGATAATCCTATCCTAACTGGCACCTCACTACACTTTCCCTTGCATTGCCAGTCTATCAAGTTTAGAGACATAACAGTGTGTTTTACAAACCCACAGCTCAAGCTCAGGCTTTGTTCTGAGGGAGGATTCTCTAAACGTGTTTACTGAGTTTTGAATCTTAACCTACAGAAAAGAATTCAGATGCCTCAAATGAGAAAACTGTCTTTTTAAGGGTAAGAAAAATTCTAAAAATATGGTTTGTACTAACAAAGACTAACAAGCAGGCCATCTAATTAGTGTTTTTTTTTTTCTGAAAGCCCTAAAAATTACATTGTTTCAAGATACACACACATATATATATACACATTGGTTTGATAAACAATCATCAAAGAATTACAGCCATTTTTTGGCCTGTTTATCATATAAAGTAACTTTCTCCATGAGAAGATGTATTTCCGTTATCTTGGTTTAATGGGTTCAGATTCAATATTGCTTTTGATTTCTCTTCATCAGATATATTTGCACTAAATACTACTTATGATAAGATATAATTTTGTTTTGACTGACTACATGAAAGTCACAAAAAGAAAAACACGTCTTTTCATGCTTGTAATTGTTTGTAATTCTTCCTGCTGCTGCATAACTTTATTTTCAAATTTATATCAACTTAACAGGAGTGATGCTATGTAACAGAAAGCAAGAGAGTAAATACATTTTAGGCAGATTTTAAGTAGATAGAAAAGACAGCTCTAGAAAGCTCAGCTCGGTATGGACTATTTTTATTCACTCCCAAGGACTGAGTACCTGCTTGTAAAGAAGTCACAGAATTATTCAAGTTCACACATCAGTAAAAATATTTATTTTGTCAATGTAAGTGTTTGCCCTGGTACTTTTCTTTAGAGAATGAGAGAAAAATGATCACTGGAACATTATACTTCTGCTCCTAGAAATGATGGTCTATTCGAAAATATTATTATCTGGGTTTATGTCTTTGCTAAGCTTCTTACCGTTCAGAGAAGATTTACATGAACAAGACTAAAGAGTACTCAGAACAGTGATTACTATTTCCTTTGACAAGGAGAGACATCCAAACACTAGTTAATTTTTTAATACATCTCAATGGTCAAATGGCATTTGTGACATGAATGAAAATGAAAATGATTATCACATTTACAGAAAATATTATAAACATGCATTCACTATTCATGCTCAAATTATCCCAGATAATAAAGAGAACAGGCAGTTTAGAAAAAACAGGCTTTTTTTTTTTTTTTTTTTTTTTTAATAAATCTTTACGCTGAATTCAGAAATCAAACAGTTGACATTTATAAACAAAAGATCTGGACCTCTGTTTCAGTGCACTTGGCCCAACAGACAATGTAACCACCCAAGGATGACTGACTTTCCACTGATTCACAGCATATCCTATATTCCTGATTTTAACGTCCTGGAGCAACACGGTAAAAGCCTCGGGGACAAACAGCTCAGGACTGTCTGTATACTACATTCTCCTGACCTGACTCCTGCATCACATAAGGCAACTGCAGATCCAGGAAATTCACAGGAGTATTAGAGTGCTGGCATAAAGCTCAAAACTTGCTTCATCAAACAGACCCCTTGGCTGAGATACTGGTGATGGGCTGGGGCTTGTCCAAGGATACAGTTTGTGTTCCTCTGTCAATTCCCAGGAAGTTGAACTGCTTTCAAAACAAAAGTTTGAGTAAACCATTTAGAGCATTTCATCCTTACTGAATGCACTACCTCATTTTAAAAACATTAACTTGTGCCTCATTTCTCCAGTGTATGACAGCTGCACTTTTTCTTAAAACAGATTTATTTTTCCATTTATATGCATATTGTATACATACTTTGTTATGAACACTCTCATACAGACAAACATATACATAAACACATCGTGTAGTCTGTTAATTTTGTGCAAAAGGTTGCAAAATAAAAGTCCACAGAAGCACACAATGCATATAACTACACCAATTAACAAAGAATGAAACATAAGAAAAAATTTATGTTTGTAATGGTGCAGAACACAGGGTCTCCCAGAAATTATTTCACTGCAGTAATGAAAAACAAAATAAAATAACCCTTTTTGAAGATATGATCTCATTTTTCTGAGTGAGCCCAGTATAGCACATACATAATCTGCTTGATGAGGCAGCAGATTAAATCATTTGATATCACCTGTAAAGAAACAGTTGCTAAATTGTTTTTTTGAAATGAATAGCTTCCAAAAAGAAGTCTTCAAATTAGTAAAACACCAAATATATCTAAGTATCCCCTTACATAAAGCAACCCCAGTCTAATTCCCAGATCTGCTCTGTAAGGACCAGGCCGCTGAATAAATTCAAGGAAATCATCAGGGGATTTAGAGGGAACAAGTTGATGTGGGGGGATACTGGTGGGGCTGGTGTAGCAGCTGAAGTGTGGAGGAAACCCACACTTTCACACGTGCTACCTGCACCACCAGCAGTTCTCTGGACACACACCCAGATAGACTATAAACCTAATTAATTGCCAGAAAACATGAAATCCAATTGTGCCTTTCAAACGTTAACAGAAGAGGAAGGAGTATGGTGGGATGAATCATTTACTGTGACAAGAGGAATTTGTACAGCCCCAGCACAGGAAACAGGGAAAGAGGAAAGGAACAGCCCTGCTCTGTACAACAGTTAACAAAACTAGAAAATTTTCTGGGTTTGTGTATCTTTGTGTATCTAATTGTACAGAAAACACTGAAAGTATATGCAGTGAGGTCTACCAAGGGGAATGCTTGTAAAAAGCACTGCAGACTGCAGCATAAAGCACTAACAAAATCTTATGCAGTAAAATGTTATGCAGGAACACCACAAATGACTTAATAAGCTTGATTTTCACAGGCTGAGGTCAGAACTCAGTGTTGATTATTGCATGAGTAGTTTTATGGTAACAGCATAAATTATTGCAATTCCGTGTTTAGATCAGTACTCTGAATTCACAAACAAGCACTTATTCATTCATAAATACTTGTGATTATAAATGACCTATTTACTCATGAAAGTTCATGAAAAGAAAATTCAATGTATTCAACTTCGGAAATATTAAGAATATTAGAATAGAATTTCCCTTAAACACTCAAATTACAAATGCAGAATAAAATTTGTTACTCAGAAGCAATGCTTGATTACTGCCCACCATGGAAAAACCAACTCAGACTAATCTTTTATTACTTCTTGGTGTTATTGCCTGTTTCAAACTAGAATGGCAGGCTGGAATGGGATGGGAAAGGAAGGGAAAGGAAGGGAAGGGAAGGGAAGGGAAGGGAAGGGAAGGGAAGGGAAGGGAAGGGAAGGGAAGGGAAGGGAAGGGAAGGGAAGGGAAGGGAAGGGAAGGGAAGGGAAGGGAAGGGAAGGGAAGGGAAGGGAAGGGAAGGGAAGGGAAGGGAAGGGAAGGGAAGGGAAGGGAAGGGAAGGGAAGGGAAGGGAAGGGAAGGGAAGGGAAGGGAAGGGAAGGGAAGGGAAGGGATAAGTAGACTAAGATTCTTCAGCTGGGAAAAGCTGAAGGAAGAGCTAATCAAATCAAACTGCTATTCAGCAACACTTTGGTATGAATGACTAATCTTTTTCCTATTCAGCATCACCAAAGTAAAGATTAGTCACATACATAATGCAAAATGTGAGGATCATTAAATGAAAGTATCAAGATGCAATTTCAAGACACGGAGTATCTGGTATTCTTGTATGGGCTAAAATCAGACATTCTTGAAGATTTCCTGCACTCTTCCTCAGAAAATTCATTCTTTAGAAAAGCTAAACTAGAACTGGAAAGTTTTCAGCATAAACATTTCCAACGTGTTCTCCCTTACTAAATACTTTTCAGGAAAAAAAAAAAGTGACACAAACAATACTATAATTTAAGAAACTGCTAGGTTACCCTCTTAATTTCTGACCGTACATTATCCTCTTATCCCTCCCCCCAAAAGAAAGAAACTTGAGTTCTAATTGTTGAATAAAGCTGGGTCTTTGGGTAACTACTTACATGTAATTAAGGAAATATAACTTAATGCTTGACCTGAGAATTCAAGAGTCACACAGTCCTCCTATGTGAATAAATGTGAAAACATGCAACAGGAGGAATTAATAACCAAAACGTGAGAACTGAAATGCAGGTAACTGGAACAAATTTCACACAAGAGTATCGTCTCCAGATGACACTCCTTTGGACACTTCAACAGAAAGAATAACAAGCTGCATTGTCAAGAAATAAGACAATGTGTGACACTGACTTAACTGATGTGTCCAGCTGTCCCCATCAGCAACTCTTCTCAAGCACATCCACCCTTGAGACAGGTGTCCATTGTAAAGGGAAGAACATGTCTGGGTATAAATTAAGATGCTAGCATTGAAGAATCAAATATACATGCATGCAATTAAAAATTACCAACTGATACTCTACTTTTGTTCAGATATAATGTAATACAAGTAGCTCATCAAGATGAAGTATGTGCCATTTCAGTTCATCTACAGTATCAGCACATTCAGAAAAAAAAAATCATATTAAATAAATAGTCCAAAAAATACCATTTGGATGCAAGAATAGCACTTCTTATAGTACACTTGCTTTATTTATTGTATCCTTTGTTCCTGTAAATTAAGTCACATCTTAAGGGAATACAATTATTCAATGAAGAAGTGAACATATGCTTATACTTTTCACAAACTTTCAATTGTCTGCCTTCAGAATAAGTGACTTCCTAGCACAAAACAAACTAATTTCCCTGCCATTTTTTTTTCTTTAATAGAAAGGAGGATATGGAAAAAATAAAATAGGGATTTTTAAAATTTTATTTAAAGCAACCTGCAAGCTTTTTAATACTGAATGCTAAACTTTAGAAGAAAAAATTGTACATGTTCCTCTCAGAAATATGTGCTAAGTTACTTAAATCCCTATGCCCTTTCCTTTCAGGTTTCTAATTTTTCCTCTCTCTCGGGGGAGCCTTTTAATGTAAAACTGGGCCTCAGAACAATTGAACACTGGAAATCTAAATCCAAGGAACTGTGCTCATCTCACTCATACAGCCCCTATTTAATTAAGGGACATATTTTAAAATAAAATATCCTTGAATGATGACAAACAAGTCTAATTTAAGACCCTTTAACCCTTCATAGCATACTTTTTGCCTGAAATTCCCTAACACTTCAGGTAACAGCAATCCAGAGACTATTCTATTCAATGCTGTCCTCTGTCCCAAGGCAAAGCATGCACAGCTCCTTCCACCACTGAAAATTCACATTTTGCCTCATAATCAGGAAAAGCCACCCCAATGTTAGTCTGAAATAGGGAAGTACCACTTATTTACCAAGAAAGAGGTCCCTACCTGTTTCTTTCAAAGAAATACAAAATTACTTCTTCTTCTTCCTAAAGAAACTAAAACAACACCTGCAGGTGCATTAAGAGCCGTTCCTTTTGCTAGGATGTGCAACAGCAGTATGCCATTTCCCTTGCAGATTCAAGTCCAAAAAACAATTCACTGGTACTCTTTCTTAGTAATAACAGTATTTTTTATGAAGCTCATGCATGTAAAGCAATAAGGCAGAGGCCTTGGAAATTTTACCTTTTGTTTGGAATAAATGTCAGGCCTAAAAAGCCTCAGAAATATCAAAAGGTAGTATTATACTAGGGATGATTTTAAAAAGAAAACACAGGAAGGCATCATATACAAAATCATTTTTTTGAATGTTCACTCTATTATTTTGTATTTCTTATACCTAAAAATATACATGGAAATACAGTACGTATAATCCCAAGGAAGTATTTTTGGATTTAAATTCACATTCAAAAGCCATGTAAAAAAAGCCATGTAAATCAAGCTCCACAAATGTATACCTTGTTGCAGATATATTGCACAGGATATTTTCCCCAAATCCACGTGGTTTGCCATTTAAGCAATAGCAGCTGCAACACAGGGCCAGTTTCAGCTATGTGAGGGAGGACTGAGAGGTCAGCAGTGCCTTTCTGTGTCATCTCAGACTGGATGTACTGAATTTAAAACCACACCTGTCACATTGGATCTTACAGAATAATTTTAGAAAGGAGCAAAATTTTATCATAACTCTTTCATTTTTAGTCTTTGTGACAGAAAGGATGTCAGTGCTCTAATTACTTATTTCCTCATGCATACAGATGAAAAAGTAAAAATAGCAAAGCTGAATAGTAATGATGAAGCGTCTAGGGAAGAGCAAGGGAGCATTCACTCCAGTTTATTTTAAAATGCTACATATCTACAGATTGAAGACACAGGGACTGGGGAACAATTTACACAGCTCACTGTTGCCTGGGATTCTATGATGATACTTTTGAAACTTGACCAGAAAAATGTTATTTTATAAAACTTTATGAAACACGAGTTGATGACATGAAGAGATAAAGACACTGGGAGCTTGGAATATGTTTAATTTTCTCTCCCAGGTGTCTTCCACACATATTCTGGAAGGACACTAATTTCCTTGCCTTCATCTTACAGTTGGTGAGTTTCAAGCTACTCTCTCGATCAAACATCAGCACTTCTATAAACACAATTTCTGTGTTTCTTCCATTTCTTTGTTGCGCAGCAGAGGGTAAGAAATGTGTTCCTCCTTAAATATTTGCTATGTACCCTTGGTAAAATGAAAAAAGAGAACTAGTGATCTCAACTGTTATTTGCTCTAAGCCTCTTAAGAATTCCCATCTGCTAAGTGTAACAATTATTTTCACAATTATGTGTTATTCCTTTTCATGTTGTCCCCTGTTTTCAGTTAGTAGAGCAAAGCAACTTCTAACATAAAACTATTCATCTTTAAATGTCACAATTAAGTAATACAATCCTCTGGGCAACTTTTCCATGAAATGAAGAACAGAATACCTTGACGTAATGTACGCATCAGATTGCAAACCAATCAAATAAAAAAGCATTAAAATTTTAGTAAGGAAAGTTTCTACTCCTTCTATAGAAGTAGAAACTTTAAAATACTGCATTTTGATGTGTAACATGTACTTTCTGTCACTTTTAGGTAACATAGGTATCACTGTTATTCCAACTACATGTGAAAGCAAGTACCACAATAACCTGATGAAAAGAAACACAACATTTAACACACCTGGAGACTGATACTTTGACCACTGTGGTCTGTGGTAGGAAAAGCATGACATATTAAATGATATGAAGAGCACTGAAGCATTCAAACAAATCAAACAGATAACTTCAAACTGTACAATCTTTGCTCACATTAACTGACTTGACTGAATAGGTATCTTAGTCCTTACTCACATGGCGCTGATTGTAAGATAACAGTTGTATCTGCATGGCTGAGACCTCTTAAGAAAGAGCTGGTCTTTCCCCATTGTCCTATTTTGCCTGTAGCATTGCTTTCCTTATATTGTGTGAAAAGGCAAGACTCATTTTTCTCTCATCTCTTAAAAAGAATGTACTTAAACTCAGATTTCTAAAATAATATTAATTAGAAATAACCTCTCAGGAATGCTGCCTACTCTCAGAGGCTGGCTATGCATTCAGAAATGTGAACATCAACCTAAAGGACTATCAGACTAAATAGGAATGCAAAAATTGATAGTCAGAACTATATTGAACACTGTAACTCAAAATGAAGGAATTCTTAGCTTACATTAGAATCAAAAATCTTTGTATGCCATTGTAAAATTATCCAATTAATTTTTCATGCATGGAAATAAAATGCCCCATGAATCTCTTTACTGAAAAGGCATTTCTAATTTAAAAATTTCAAGTGATATAACTGAGCACATATATTTATAAATGGGGCCTGACAGCAATTATCATCCTTGATACAATTTATTATTTGGCATTATGTATTATTTGACCTCTACAGAGAGGTCAGCTATTCCAGTTTCTACAATTAAAGGCATGAACTTCTCATCAAATAACATTAAACAACTTTAATTTCTCCTCATAGCTGCGGGCACCCTAACAAATGGATTTAGAAGAGTAGAATGCAATTTCAGCCAGATGCCAGAGGAAAACAGGCTGTAATATAAATTCAGATTATTTACTATTTGCTTATGTTTAATTTTACATGAATGGGGAAGCTTATTTTCAAGCCACAGTAGATCTCCTTGCAGCTGAAATCCACTGGGTTTCTGTACTGGGGCTGAATAATGGACATTTCCTTCAGTTTCAGCTGATGACATGACACAGACACTTAGCTTCCCATCCCTGGTTCTCGGTTTGTTGTCCAGCACCATTCACATACCAGAGGCTTTTACTGTTTCCTTTCCCCAAACCCGACATACTCCCTCAATGCATAAGTACAAGCTTTGAGACTTAAGGAGCAGTATAAATATATGGATGAGAAAAACACAAGACCTAGATGTAATTTCTTATCTCTGTTCCTATCTGTCCTGAAGTACATTTACAGGTTGAGCCTTGATTCTTCCAAGCAGCCCATTTCTCGTTTTCTCCTTGTTCTTCTGCATGACTTCTCTTTTAAAGTCTCTCTTTTCATTCTCTCTCTCCCCCACTTTGTTCTGTAGTTCATCTGCTTTTCTTCCCCTTCAAAAATGATGGAACTCCTGTCCTTTTCCTTTTGTCAGATAAGAAAAATCCTTCTCATCCAGTTACATGTTACTTAAGTCACTTCTCTTAGAAAGGAGTCTTTAAAATCAGAAACCTCCTTGGCCTGCACCAGTAGTCAACACTGTGACAAGCAATGTGGCAAGTTCCACAGAAGACAAATAAAAGATTAGCAGCTTTTTGTGAAAGCTGAAAAATTTAGACTGAAGACAGAAAACCAAGAATCAACACATTTAATCAAAGTTCACAGACTGACAAATGGAGAAAGTCTTGAAACCACACAGTTATCAAATTTTGCAAACATGCATTCACAATTATTACAAATGACAAAATACAAGGTAAAACATGCAATTATAAAGCAATGATAAGGCAGTGGGAAAAAAATTCAGGTGAAAGGTCTTAAACACATTCTTCACTTTTCTTCAAACCAGTATGAAATACCAGAAGAAATCCCAGCTTCCTAGGAGGTGGAGACGACAGGGAAGTTTTACCTTTAGAGTGCTTGTTGGAGGTGTGCACTGGTGAACCATCTGTGCTGCAAAGTAAAGGAGCTGTAGCAGGAGGTCAGAAGCCTGAGCAGCATCAGAGGTGACAAGAAAGAAATGTATCATGTCTCCTTCCAAGACCCTGTAGCTTCACAGGCATGAACCCCTGAAGATACTGAAGCCAAGTCTGACACTGGATGGGACGAAGAAGGCTTGAAGTGCCTGAGTTCTGGCACCAGGTGGCTAACTGGAGGGAAAGGCAACTTTGCAGAGAAAAGGAATTGGGGCTCATAGCAGACACCAAGCTGACCACTAACCAGCAGTCTGCCTTTACAGCAACAAAATCCAGCAGCCTTCTGGACTGCATGAGCCAGAGTGTTGCCAGCAGGCCATGGGAGGTGATCCTTCCCTGCTGCTCAGTGCTGGTGAGATACATCTGTGGCATCCACAACAAAACAGTGGGTCTTGTTGTGTTTTTTTTTGTTTGTTTGTTCGTTGTTGTTGTTCTGTTTGTTTGATTGATTGATTGTTTGTGTGTGCATGGTAACTGTTACTGAGAAGCATTCCCATCAACATGGCAGGAGATGCTGCCTGGTTGAACAGAAACTGGACAAAAGACGAAATTCTAAGTATTAAGCCGTAAGAACAGAACACATACAAACTAATTCTGCTAAATGCTTTATTCTTCTAAATATAGTTTTAATACTATTATTAACATTAAATGCTCAAGAAGCAATCCTGATAAATGCAGGGCTCTCCATGTAAGGTACTGTGCTGCGACACTGTAAGAAGCAATGTGTCCCATAACATTATAGGCTCTGGCTTCCTTTACATACACTGCAGTAGGGTGGAAGTGACCTAGATCCAGTGTTCTGTCTCACACAGGATCCTAACAAGCTCTGATAATCACAAGAGGAAAGTTCAACAGAGAGGGCAGGGGACAAGCCTGAGTTTAATTTATACTATAGTAAGAAGAGACAGAGTTATCAGTAGAAAGCCTAGTGAGGTTAAGGCTGCACCCCGGTACAGAAACAAAATCAAACTAAATTTTAATTCTGCCACTCAACTGTGATATTATAGCAGTGTCTTCCTCTCTGAACAGTTGAGATGAAAACACTGACAGCATTTTGTACAAATAGGTAGTATCTAAAAGACCTTTAATCACATAACAAAAATGGATTAATCTCATGCATTTTTCTAGATATTCACTGCTGACTGCCATTAGAAACAGGTTTTGAGCTGGATATAACCTTACCAACCACAACTCTTCTCATGTATCAATTTAGAATGCATCAAATTTGAATAAAGTTTGGGTTACAGTTTTGGATAAATACACTCAACGTCAGCTATTATAACAAGAACTGATGCTCTGTACATTCAAAAAGTATTTAATTTGAAAGGCATCTTTGGAGTGTTACTGCACTCTGCATTTAAAGTCAATCATAAACCTAATCATTCTTTAGCCAACCCAAACTGATAAAACTCATTCTGACTGACTGGAAAAAGCTTTTTTTTTAAGGCTTGCACTGCCTAGAATATTTTGGATATTGGACTATACATTTCTTGGACCTAACCCAGCTCCTGACTTTGTTTCCTTGTTTCTAAATAATTGGTACAATCATCTTCATTGAAAAACAAAACAAAACAAAACAATTTTTACTTAATACTACTTTGCAGAGCTCAAGAGACAACCTGTAGTGGGGCCCATAGATGCCAGAAGGGGTCTAAATTCTGCCACAGATAAAAATTTAACTCCCACATTCCCTCTCAGACGACTGAATAAAGTAAAAAATAAAAAAAAATAAAAAAATCAAACAAAAAAAAAAACAACAACATAAAATAAAGAAGAAATTTCCCTAAAATCAATGTTGTTTCATTTAGCCTAATGATAACTCACTACATACAGCAACTGAGGATCAGACTTGATGTCTCTTTTAAAAAAATTTTACTTGTCTTCTGTGGTCTGGCACAGAATATAATGTAGCCTCTAAGTATAATTAAGCATTAATATGAAGATCATAATTTATCTCTCAGCCCTGTGGATAGAAACAGCATATATGTGTTAAGACTTAGAGAAAAAAAATAATCAAGGAATCTGGGAGTATTACTGTAGACTCACATTTTAAGATGATTAAAGTATCTTGTATAGCAGTGTGCCTGTATTGCTATTCCTCAAAATGATCACAATCTCTCAATATTGAAATTTAATTCTTTTCCACTTCATTTTGACAGCATAGGAACTCTCGCATGCCTGAACCCATATCCATGAGTTCTTAGCACATGACCAATACCCCTATTAGCAGATAATATGAAAATATCTTTCAGGCATATTCTCTTCTTTTGACTATAGTCTAATTTTCTCCTTATCAAAGAGCATTCAACTGGCTTCTAATGTGCTTGTTTTGAAAGACTATCTTAGTAACTGAAAAAAAATCTGCAGTTTTTTTTGGTTGGTTGGTTGGTTGGTTGGTTGTTTTTTTAGAGACAAGAAGGAAAACAGGTTCCATACATTGAATTAAATAGCTTCACTAAGGCTATTTGCTCATGAAAATATGAAAAGGACATACAATCACAAAATCTAAAAGCAGTATTGGTTCCTGAGTATAATACCACAGGTACTGCAAGATTTACCTAGAACTATCTTTGTTGAAGATCCTCACCAAGGCTCAATTAAAAATAAATTCTAAGTAAATTCTAAGGTTGGTTACAATATTCCTCAGATGTTTATCAATCTAATAAATGAAGGACTTTTAAAAATATGTAAATACTCCCTGATCTCTGGGCCACTGCTCTAGTTTCACTATCTTGGCTGTAACATTCCCTTTCCTAACACTCATTTAGAATTTCTCTCTTGTAATTTGTGGCCTCTTATCCTTGACATTGCTATCTATGTCTGAGAAAAGCCGGCTCCATTTTGTTCAAAGCTCACATTAGGCAGCAGCAGATGCTCACGAGGGACACCCTGCCCGCCCTCGTCTTCCTCTGCAGGAGAAAGCAGCACAGCTGCCCCAGTGACTCCTCACATCCCACGCACTCCATCACCTGGAGACCTTCCAGGCTCTGGCCAGCCTGTTGATGTCCTTCTCATACTGGGATACCCCAAACTTGGACACAGGAAGCCCAGATGTGCTCTCAAACACACTGCAGCACTACAAGCCACTTCTAGCTTCAATGGTATTTTTTAATACTGTTGAAAAATCAGCTTGCCTTCAGGTATCTGTCCGTGACTGGAACCCAACGTTAAGTTTAAAAACAGTTACAACCAATGCATACTACCAGGAGTAATTTAACAGAGTGATAGAGGAGACTGGGAGTGGTGCCAGCTGTTGATTCTGAGAAAAATAAGTCATGTCTATAAAGGAGTGATAAATACAAAGGCTCTTCCTCAAGCATGCCTGCCAAACTGAATTTATCAACGTAGCATTTGTCAAGGAAAAAAAGAGAACAACAACAACAGTAAGCACCAAGTGTAGGAGAACCAATGTGATTTACAGAGGCAGTCAGCATCACCCTCCCTCAGGAACAAGAGAGGCAATTGCAAGAGCAGTATTCCTACGAATTGCTTTCATGAGCAGAGACCTCAGAGAGCACTGCTGACCACACAAAAGACCTTCAGAGGCATTATGAAGCCAAAGAGCTTCCCAAATGCTCAGCAGCTTTCACACTTTTACTAGATATTGTTTGTAACATGTTTTGCCAGCATTTGTTATATATGACTCGAATGCTACATAACTAAGGAACAATCCCTGTAACTATCAAGTGCTCAGTACCCTTGAGCATGTGACAGTCCTGGTACAACAGGCAGAGTTTAGGTATTGTTTTAAGAAATTCTGCTGCTTGCAACGACTTGCAAAGAGATCCACTATCCAACAAATAATCTCAAGAAAAATGAACTTCTTCTGTAAAGGTAAAACCCTTAGGCGTGATCCTCTAAGGATGGCACAGACACAAAAGGTTCTGAAAAAGAGAAATTCTTGGGTAGCAATGACAAGTGATACAGTGTTAATGATTTTTAGTGATATTATTTTCCATTTTTCAAAACAGGGTTCTGTTTTGTTTTATTTTATTTTAGTACTACGGTTTTCTAGGTTCTGTATGTTCTGGAACTGTTCAGAAACTAAACTATTCACATTTCACATCAATAACTTATTGAGTACTTAAAAATATCTTGCTAATATACTGTTTCATGTTCTATAATTTACAGTAAAAAATATTTGTATGATAAGTTGGCGTATTATTGGAATTTCAAAGTACAGTTTTGTACAGTCATGGTCAATGTACTTCTAACAGCATAGCGATATCCATCTGTTCTTTTTGCATTTACAAAAAGTTCTTGAGTACAGACATATATCTTTTCTTTCAAGAATACAGAAATTGCTAGATGCAGTCAGCATTGGAAATTTTCAATCAGTTAGTGTTGATCAGCTTTTCAGCAGTTACAATCTTAAGGTGCTGACATAAAAAAAAAAAAAAAGCATAATAATATTTTCCTTACATTTTGAATAGGAATGCGTGCAAGTCACGGGCAGCTCTTCTGTTTGTGAGCATGTGATTTTTCCAAAAGAAAAAAAAAAATTCTGCAACTTATTTCATTATCTGCATGTCTCTTGATTTAATACATTTAATATTTGTGGTAAAACAACATATTAGTGTTAATGGTTCAAATAATATACTATATTTAATAGATTAGCTTTGATATGTCCCCTGAGAGTTAGTCCGAATTTCTTTTTCCTGACTGTCAAACACATTTTATAACGTCTCTATCCATTTGTATTCCCAGAAAAAAATATATGTATGAAACACAACATAGGTTTTTCAGACAAATTCTATTAATACAGCTTCACAGGATGCTGGTATGCAGCACGAAATTGGGTAATTTCAGTAAGAAGCACGATGCAGCAAGACAACAATTTCTGTGTTAAAAAAAAAAAAAAAAAAAACGCATATAAAACTCAAGCAAATACTGCTACATTAAATGGATGTGAATGGGGTAGGAGTCAAAATTCTGAGCTTTTAATTTGATATTCTTCTCTTATACTTTCCACCAGAAACATGTTCTATCCTTTCTCTATTTACTCTGAGGCTATCATAAAGCTCTCGTTCTCCCAGGCCAATGTGATTCCCCAGTTCAGCATCTTCTCTCCTGAAAAGCACATGCTTCATTTGCAGCTGAAATAAGCCAAAATGTGAAATGCAAAGCTTTCAAGGTAATTAGGCTTCCAAACCTCATTGGACTGTCATGGCAACTGGAATATT
The DNA here is from genome assembly GCF_013377495.2 of Cygnus atratus. Classification (NCBI taxonomy): domain Eukaryota; kingdom Metazoa; phylum Chordata; class Aves; order Anseriformes; family Anatidae; genus Cygnus; species Cygnus atratus. The sequence continues at coordinate 65,585,219 of NC_066396.1, forward strand.
ATCCCATTTCAACCTTTGAAAGCCTCCCCTGGAAGATGCTGATTTACAGGGAGAAAGTTCCTAACTGCTTTAACACATTCATGTTTTGGCAGTTCGGATTTATCATCTTCTCACATTTCCAATTTAATGATACTGAGACACTGAAGGAAAAGGCTTATGTCATGATCATTTAAAATCTGTAGGCCAGACTCCTAAAAATTCATTTCAGGGTTATTAAATAATCTGGTATTACTACTTAATTCTTTTCTACCTTTAACCCTACAGTTACTGTTTTGGAGAACTCTCACAGTTAACCCTACCACCCAGAGCCATCATACACAATTATACCTAAGTTTAAATTACATTTTAGGGTCTTTAAGAAACCTGTCACACACTCTCTCAGATCTCGCATCATTTAGATAGCTTTATTTTTATTAAATAACCAGTTTCCAAAGTTTTGTAACTACAGTTTGTCACATTTTCCATAAACTTTGGATAATTAAAAATAGAAAGAAAGATAACAAAGAGAGCACACAAGAATTCCTGAGGAAGGCTTAGAACTACCAGTCTTTAATTTCAAAGACAAAATTTAGTCTGAGAGCAAGACTAGCATGGCTTATTACCTGAACTTAGACAAGGAAACATTAAATGCTATTAGTGTCTGCTTTCCCTGAAATAAATTGCATTTTTATAGCCAGCATCTCAGAAACCTAAAAATTATTTATTTAATCATGTCGAAGATGTCAGCTACAGTGCTACTAGGTTTTTCTGTTTTTTTTTTAATGTTCTCCAACATTGTTCCCATATTAATATTTTAAGAAAATGTTTATGAATAAAATAAAACCCTTTAAAGTAAATATATTGCATTCTGATTCTGTTTCCTGCTTTTATTGAAGAAAACTGTGAGTCACAACAACTTAGCAGTGGTGTCTCAAAAACAGTAATTTATAACAAAGGGAGTAGGAAACCTGTGATGAATCACCTGCAAGATCTTCAGAATTCATCCCCTTGGTGCAGGAAAGGGTCAAGAGACTTTACGCTCCACCCCTAGAAGATCTACAGCAAACAATGTTCCTGCATTTCATTAAAGACATTTTTCTCTACCTTACATTCTTCAAACTCATGCGCAATGTCTTTTTCTCATATAAAGGAATCCATAGATTTGAAAGACAATTTCATAATTATCTTTCTGTCTAATCGTCTAATTTGTCTGGGGAGACAAACTAAGAGTCAATTCACGTAACATCAGCTAACCTGAATAATATGGACACATCAAAACTTAGGGTTCTGGGTTAGACTTTTTCAGATATGAGAGGTGTAAATTTTATTTTTAAGTGTTACCAACTGTCTTGTGCAAATATGCCTGCCCCATTTACAGCTGGGCTAAAATGTGACTCCTTTAGTGCAGTCTGGTTAGCTGTTTCTCATCTGCAGACAAAGAAAAAACACGTGGCACTATCTGCCTTTTTCCCCTACCCCATGCACTTAAGCTTTTTTCCTATAATATGTTAGTGGGTCCACTATTACAATGCGAGTTCAGTTTTAAAGTACTGTTGGATGAAAAGTTGTTTTATTATAGTTCAGCTCCTCCCAATTCAGACATGCCCTATTTCAGTGAAAGCACAATTTCCTTAAAAGGCTTTCAGAGAACGGTAATTTTAACATTATGCTTTATCTGCTGTAGGACACTATCCTTAAATGGCTATATTCATTTGAGAAAGAAAATTCTGTTCTTCTTAACATAAGAAAAGCAAGGAACCAAACAAAGGCAAGGCAGAGATACCATGGGAGAAAAACAATTCAGAAATTCTGTATGGTGAGGATGGTCAAATGAGATTCAAGTTTCATCCCATGTAGAAACTCTGGTTATGAATGACAGATGAAAACAACAACAACAACAACAACAACAACAACAACAACAAACACATTCTGGGAGTTTATAATCAGCATGAAGAAAATAAATGAAATATATTTTTTATAAACTAAAATCATTAATAAACAATTTTAATAGTACAGATGCATACAAAAAAAAAAAAAGAAAAAAAAAGGAAACTATTAAGTACTGCTTTTGTTCCTGTGATACCACTATCTGCTGTAAAGTTCAGGGACCCTTTTCCAACCCCCTAACAGGGATTACACCAAAATATATTGGTATACAAAGTTACCAGACTGAAGTTATACCAAACTAACTTAGTGTAAGAAGCATACAAAATTGCTCAGCTACCCAGTACGAATTTTATGCTCAGTCCTCTGCCACCTCTAATCTCTTCTTTACTAGACCTGGTTCTCCATTTCTCCCTCCCCACAGAGGCATAACAGCATCTATGCAGTTCAGTATATAATGAGAAATTAAGTTTACAATTACATAAGACATGCTTACGATTACTTACACTAGGGACCTTGTAATTTAATTTTGCTCTAACATACTTATGAAAAGACTGCAGCTGAAAATATGTAACAAAAATAACATAAGGAAGATTAAGATGCTGAAAGTCTCCATGAATGAAGACATACGCATAAACTCATCATCAATACATTTAGTCCCTCCAGGGCATTAAAAAGATAGGTTTAGGATTAGTAAATGTAGGGCTAGTAAGAGTATAACACTTGAGTGTTTGCTTACGCTTGCAAGGCTTTTTCTGTGCCATCTACACAGAGTACAAGACTCGCTGCAGGACAAAACTCTCCTCAGAATCCCAGAAATACCAATCACACTGTCAGCTTTACAATATGGCAGGAAACGTCTGCTCTGGATCCATTTTCTCTAAAGAAGAGTGCCTGTAATGATCATACTCACTTGAACTCATTAGCAGTTTCAGAAAAACTAGAGTTAAAACAAAGAAATTCTACCAAGTCATAAACTTAAACTTGCATTATAAGAATAGAAACAGGCTGGCAAACAGAATAATACATAAATGCACTCTTCATCTGTGTTTTATAGCATTAAGACTTCCAACTTCCTCATATCTAAGGTGCAGCAGAAATGGACTAGTCACCAGGTGTATAATTTGGTCTGCGTAACTACCAGCCTTTTTCCAGTCTTGTCTTAATGCTAGCTTGAAAGCTAATGACTTACTCACCACTCTGCTGTCCTGCCTTCAAGCACTTCTAGTCTCTCTGTGTTCAGTTTCCTATCCTTTTTTTTTTTTCTGTTTTTATCTCGGTGCCCCGCTTTTTTGCCAATATTAATAAGGCTTTTTTAGATCTACTTCTTTTCATATCAAATGTGTTTTTCCTCTTCCTGTTTAATAAAAAAAACGTAACTTTGATGATGCACATCTGCTGTGTCTAGTGTCTTTGACGTTGAGTTGCATGCTGGAAATGGCAGAGAGATTTTGTGAGACTTTTATTACCCGACCTCTATCAGCTTTTTCAGTTTCTTCACAGTTGGCTTTCATATTAATTCAGATCTCCTGACAGCTAAGAATTCTTTAAGACTGTTATACAACAAATTACTCATCATATGAAATATGCATTGCATATGCTTTGTATTGTTGCCCTGTAGCCTTGTGACTACAGTATCACCATTGCTAGTCATTGATTTCATACTGATTCTGAAAGGCCTCTGGACTTGTCAAGGTTTGCCTGAGTATGTCTTGGCTTGAGTGGAGATACATTTTAGCTGTTTTGGCTGTAAAAGCAATTTGTTTTCTATGCCTAGATGTGTACCACCTATTATGTTTTACTAATAATAACCTTTGCATAACAATGTGGTATAACCATGGTTTTCATATAGCTAGTAATAACAAGCTACATATAATTAAATATTTATGACACTGGCATAATGATGTAATGTATAAGGACAAGAAAAAAAAAAGGGGGCAAAAAAAAGCACTGTGTTAACAACAGCAGCCTCGAGAGTATGGGCACTGAATGATTACGAGAGGGGGCACAGGATGACAGTGGAGATCTCATGGCCATAAGCAGCTCCCCAGGCATCAGTTAAAGACATTGCAAACGTTGGAACTGGGTAAAACATTTTTTGAGGAACAACAATGGGAACAAAGATCAGCTAACCAGCATACATAAAATCCACCACAGACAGCAAATTCAGATGTAACGTGAAGTTACATACCACTGAAAATGAGCCTGGTGTAAAGTGTACATGAAGCTCCCCTAAGACCTCAGAGTGTGGGAGAAGATACCATCGATACCACACTTCCCTTGGCAAAAAGGAGGAAGAAACCTGCACCCCTCATGGCACAGGATGAGGGTGTTGGCAGGTTGCTGCACCTGCACAACCCACCAAAACTGAAGGCAATGACCTGAGGGACCACACAACCCTCAGTGGTGGAAGGATGAGCACCAACAAAAGGAGGAGGCAGGAAGAAGGGTGTACATAAGCATTTTAACAGCATTGTAGATTGTGCTGGTCTGCTACAGAGCACAACATTATTTCTCCAACTGCACAGCAGACTCATTTTTCCTGATGGGCTAACTGCAAAAATAACTGTTTTTGAAGAATTTGTGTGAAGTCACTACCTTGGTATCAAGTTCCAAAATCTTTACACTAGGAAAGAATTTGGTACTGTTTCTGAAAGATGGAAATTATCTACAATTCAGCTTCTCAGTTGCAAAGGTTAGAGCAGACACAGTATAGATCTTAGCCAATTTTGCTAAAACTCTCCCCAAATCGTTGCATTCTGTGGGAAAAAAAAAAAGAGGGCCTTGCTGAAAATGTATTATGAGGCTGTCAATCACAGTAGTAAATGCTAGCTTGCCAATACCAAGTTTAAGCTTATCTTCTTTAAAAGGTTTTCACTAATCATCTGACAGCTGAACAACTGAGGACAAGGTCATTTGACAGCTAAGAGCAACCCTGCAGTTACAATCTAAACACAACTGTGATCCCTGGGAAAGGAAAAGATTACACATAAGGGCATGGTCTGGCATACTGTCACCAGTACATTTTCCTATTCAAAATATGTGTAATTGATGGCGTATCAAATACTTGCTGGAAAAGGCATCAAGACAGTTTATTACTATTCATACCAACATAAGAATCACTTAAACATAAACATTACGCACAGAAGACTTAGCCAGTGTGATTACCACCCAGCCATACTCTATACAGTCCTACCAAATGAGTACTGCCTGGATTTTGATCAGCAGTTCAGTCATAGACGAGATAATGGAAACAGCCATCTCAAGGAACTAGATGAGGACACACACCCTCTAACTGATGGCTCCAAAGCTCTCTGCAAACAGAGCAAAATGCAACTGAAGGAGGGTCTTGCTCTCTCACCATACAAATCTGGTAGAGATTAGACCTTTTGAACACTGGTTTCCAGTTGTATTTTTTAGAGGTGTCTAAAAGGTGGTCAAGAGTTTGCAGGTAATGCCTACCTATGTACAAAACAAGCAAACGTACCTTCAGCATACTACTGTGGGGGGTCTAAGCCAGCTTTGCCTTTAAGAAGGAGGGAATAGTCCTAGTGAAAAGGCTGGAAGTATCCTCAAGAGAGTTAAAATAGGTCACTTTTATCCCTACGTACATCTTGGCTATAATTCAGGGCGGGCTCCTGCAGCTTGGAACATGCTGTCTGTGAACATGGGACAGCATGACCACTGCCAGCTGTGCAACTGGGCACATGCTATACTGGGTGAGGGCTAAAATACGGTGTGATAAGCATTATTCTTCATCAGCACACCTGCCGGAGACCAGGAAAATGTTTTCCAGTGTGCACAGGAAAGCATGTTACAATGAAGAAACACAGGGGTGAGACAGAACTGGCAGCTTGTCACTGACAGCAGAACAACCTGTTCAGGTGAAATTCCAGAATTTTTGTGGGCAGAAATACTGTTACAAAATACTTTTCACCAGCATCAGGGAGAACTGATGCTAAACGCTTTTATTATTGTTCATTAAGGGGCTGGACAAAACTGCACTTAAGATTAAGGAAGGTGAAAAATCCCATCTCTCCTTCAGGGTATTCTTCCCCGCAGTTATTGCTGCAGCTCACATGGATGTACCCAATCCAGCTTTAAAGTAAAGTTGCTAACAAGGTCTCCATGGTAACATGCAGCTTAGCCTAGTCTTTGCTAACCATCTCCCTTGTTAATAAATGAGTTATGTAAAACTTGGGTGGGTTTTGCACCTGCACTGCTCTCTGTGCTGGTATGACTATGTTGCTTTGTAGAGTACAAACTAAAGACAGTGCAAGCCCGTAAGCTTTTTAGACATTTACTAGAATAAAACCAAGAGAATTTAGATAATATCACATTTTAAACTATAATGAAACAATTCACCAATGTCTTTTTGCACAACTTTTTTTTTTTTTTTTTTTGATAATGCCGTGCAGCTCTGCTGTCCTGTGAAACTGGTGAGGCAGGAGATTCAAGCTATGGGAGATAATGAAATCTTACCCCTATGTGTTTTCCCTCTGCATGCAGATTATATCAGAAACCAATCTGAAACTGGTGTATTCAAGTTATTCAAATTGCCATTTCTAGCTAAAACTTCTTTCCTCTCTATTATAAATGCAGTAACCAGATGCTGCAGATGACTCAAAGCTCACTTGCTATCAAACCACACAGTTCTCTACTGCAACTCCTACAGCTTGGGCATTTTACAAGGTCTTCCAAACTCCCTTTTACACTCCAAGATCCCATACAACAGAAACCATTGGCCGTCCCCAGTACAGAGCTTCAGCTTCATTTGGAGAATAAGGTCACATTAGAAGCAAGAAAATACAACGCTTCACTCTCCTGGAGCTGTGCCTCACTTGAAGCAAGTATTTTCCCAGCTGCAGACATGCCATAACTGTGGTTCCTCTCCCACTTTGTCATCTGCTTAACACACATGCCTCTCACATAAGCCACTGCATCAGTCTCCTGTAGAAGTTAGAAAAGCGTAAATGATAATCATCCAAGTGTGTTACTCATACATTGTGTTTTCTGGTATTTTGTATAGGCAAAGGCTCTCTAATATAAAAGAATTATTTATTTTGTATGCAACAAGCTGCTTAATGTAAATTCCAAAATCACTTTAAAATATAGCATTTCCCGAGTAAGAATTGTAAAAGTTACACTGGAAACATCACTGGAAAAATACTGGTTTGGTCTCTTTTGGAAGATTGTACGTGCTGCAGATGCAGAGAAACCTCTCCTGCTTTAAGGACGGTACTTAACTGGATTACTAGGAGGTCACATAAAGCAGATAAAATTTTCTAAGGAGATGCTACTTGTTTTTCTTTTTCTTTTGTAGTGGTATATTCCTTGTCTTCTTGTCTAGCAAAACAACCATTTTTTTTCAAGCCACCATGAGATTAATCACCATGAGACTAATTAAGATTTCCAAATGTTCTAAGGAAATTTTAGCTGAGCATTATTACCATTCATACCTTTTTTCAATTGTGGCTAATTTTTTGCTCTTTTTTAAGGTAAAACAATGGAGACACAGTGAAAGAACTCAATTAGAATTGGAAGCAATGGTTATAACCAGAAATTATCAATTAGCTGGTCTTTATGAAATCATTAATCTTAAACTATTTTTGAAATTTCAAGTTTCACCTTTACATGGAAAACTATGATACAGAAATTACTTTTTTCATACATGACAAGCTGACTGCACCATAAATAAATACAACTTAAGAATTCAGAAGAGTATCTTTAAAGGAAATTTGGAGAATAAAGATGAGGAAAAAAACAATGTTCAAATTGAAGTGTCTGCCTAGCTGCACCTATTTATTTTTTCAATTTTTTTTCCCCCATAGGAATTGTTTTATATGATAAACAGTACTCATGATTTAACCTGCAAGATTTGTTGTCAATGGTAGTGCTTTGTTTCAGAGCTGAATGGAATCTGGAATTTCCCCATTTTTAAAAATTAAACAAATTTGTGAAAAAGCTTTCAGTCCATGTCAGAAAAATAAATAAATAAATAAATAAAAATAAAAACACCCTACAATTTCTTCTAGTTGCTTGGAAATTAATTTATGTATGTGTAAGGCTATCAGGACATTTTATTTCCACGATTCAAATGTGAGACAGTAAAGGCTCAAAGCTGTAAACTGGAGACAGACCTCGTAACTACTTGGCTGAAAGCCTAGAAAGTCTTCAGCTTAATCCTAGGCTTTCTGGTTAAACTGCAACAGTCCACAGATCATGAATGCAAATCATGCTACAGCAGAGGTTATCAGACAGGTCTTACTCAGGTACCACCACCAAAAGCAAGTTTATAAACACGCTGGTGCCACATTCCATTTTGTGTTAAAATAACTTGTGAAGCATTATACATCAATTTGGATACAAGCATACTGGCTACACACACAAAAACTGTTTTCCTCCAGAAAACGAACAGTCTATTTCTATGGTTACATGTTCATTTCAAGGGTGAAACAGTCATATATAAACTAAGTATTTTAACAATCAACTGACTCATTACTTTAGAAGATCAATTAGCCATAAAACATCAGCCTTGAGTTCATAAACTGTAACTGAATATGCATGTAATATGCAGTTGCATTTACAGATTCTCTGTGGACGTGAGGTCTCCGAGGTGTTTTGTCTGGCCTCTAATTTATTTTTCTTTATCTTTTTTTTCCTTTTTTTGGAGGGGGAATGGGGAGGATAGGGGAATGGGTTTGCATCCTTGATCACTATGAACTGAAGTGACAAAATAAAGAATGTAACATCTGGCTTGGCAAGTAGTAGTTACTGCCAAAAAATGGTGGACAGCCATATATAACACATAATTTATTTCTGCTGAGAAAAGTCTGACCCCAATGTCTTGCCTCTCATGAATTACAACTTAATCTCTCTTGACTAGAAATAAATAACATAGCAACATACAGCTGTCTACTCCACTTTGCCGTATTTTCTCTTGTTCTGCTTCTGTAAGGCTGCCACTGCAAACACGCCATTAGCAACAAACAATATGCAGCACACAGGAAGCTGAGGAACATGAAAGAACAAAGAACTGTATTTCCTAGAAGGAATATGTGAATCCCACCTCACTGTAGGTTCTATTTGCTGAGTTGGCTGAAGCTTACAGTATGCTCAGGACCATGTTTTCTAGCACACTAGAAACTTGCTACCTAGGTAACTTAGGTGACCAGACAGCAATAGATGAGATTATTGTCATCACTGGAAACCGATACAGATGGACAAGGCACATTCAAGAAGGGAAAGAGAATCAAGAAGGAAAAGCAACAAGGCACCATCTTATACTACCCACATCTCTGGTCTGAAGAGAAGAAACAGAGCATTATCCTAGCAGCAACTTGCAGTCCGTCAAGCATGGGGCAATCATCATATCAAAGGCTTTTTTTGAGCCACAGATAGAACCACGTTAACTGTGGGTCTTGGTTCTAGATGACATCTTTTCAAAAAGAATATTGCAATGTTTCTGCGGCATCTTCCTAGAAATTTTTAAACAAAAGACATTAAAAAAAAAAAAAAGCTACACATGTTTTGCTAGATTTAATACAGAATGAAAGGGAGGAGCTGGTCAAAATGTAAAAGGCTACTCACACAATACAGAACAGGTTATTCTTTGGAACAGAAATAACCTGATCTGAGAAGCCTCACTGAACTTTGAAACCAGTTCTGGTAAAGCAGGAGGTTAGACTCAGTGACCTCCACAGGCCTTTCAGACCTTTTTTCTTTTTTTTTTTTCTCTTTTTTTTCCCTCCTAGGGAAAACACATGAAGACAATCATCTTCAGCAAATGAATCAATAAACAAGATCTAATGGGAGGAATGGATTAAAGGAAAAAATCTTTATTTCTTAAATAATATAAAAGGTCCAAGCTCAATCTATCCCAATGCAAGGAAACAAATCATAAAGGAAGATCAAATGGAGAAGAACATGATTCCTTTATTCAGGTGAAACTCAAAAAGAAATTATTAAAAACTGAACAACGGTTCAAATGATTACAAGTATGTATGAAAACAACAGCAAAGAGTAGATAGGATACAGTAATTAGTCCAAAGGAAATATTCTTAAGAACACTAGCATACAGAAGTCAAGAAAATACTGGATCTATTAGTCAACAGAAAAAAAAAAAAAAGAAACCCTGAGAAGGCTAACATGCTTCATTTTTAATAAATAAATGTTGTTAAACTATTAAAACATATGAAGATTAAGAATCCACTTTAGATTAGCTACAGAGTCTGGAATCTTCTTAGCTAAGGTAGAGGTCTTTGAGTTGCCTAAGCCTGATGGAAAAATCTCTCTAGAACTTTTAAGAAATTGCCTGCCCTATGACCAAGACTTTTAATAACTCTTTTTTAATAACTGTTTTGAAACCCTGTGGTGCATGGGAAAGATCCAAGATGACTAGGACAGGACAAACGGAACACCTACCTTTAAAAATTTACAGAATAGCAAGAATTGCCGGAAAACACCCAATTCCTAACAAAAATACTGGAAAAACAGTCAAGCCAACTGCTTGTGAACACAGAGAAAACAGCAGGGAGATGAGAAATAGCCAGCGGTGACTTGTCAGGAACAAATCACGTCAAAATAAATCTAATTTGCTTCTGTGACAGGGCATCAGGTATAATGGATGAGCAAGACACAAGGATGCAATAAGTCTTGGCTTTTTCCCACATACGTCATGCATGCAGAAGATACAACTAAGTTTTATTACACTTTTTTTCTCACATTTGCTTATTTGGGACTAAACTAGTAAAGGAACTCAAAAGCAAACTTTCCATTAATCAAGGCAGAGGGGAACTAGGATACCTCAGAAAAAGTCCATATAAAATCTACTGCATGTCACTGCCACGTGTCACAACAGACCCACTGGTATGTTTATTCAGACCCACTGGATACTGACCTTGTAAGCTCCTGAGTTAAGCCCATGCTGTTCTCTACACCTTTCTAGGAAGTCTTCGGTGCAGGCCTCCCATTTCAGAGGCTGGAGGCTGAAGTAACACGTTCAGGATGCCAAGGAGGCTTCTCTATGCCAGAAATACCTCCCAGTCCTAGCATCTTATAAAACCATTCCCTGTCACTCCTGCTGCCCCTCAGGCTGAGGTGTAGGACAGAGTATCACACAGACCAAGGAAAGAAGAAAATGTTACAACCTCCTGCCACTCCCAAAGCATGCTGCTGAAGGAAGCTTGCCTGCAGATACTTACAGACTCCACACCACTTCGTACAGGGATACTACTATACCAGCCAGCGAAACTCACAGTAAAACACCGTCAAAATATCATGTGGAAATGGGTTTCTGTCAAACTGGAAAAATTGACCAAGTGACTGTGCAGGTTATTTCTCTTAGGTCTGCTGCCACTCAGCATTTTCACTAATGACTTGCATTAAGAAAGTGAGTATATCCTTTTTAAATCTGCAGACAGTGGCAACGTGGGAAGACCTAAGTTATTTTGTAGGATAGGATTAGAATTCAAAATAATCACAACAAGCTTGAGAAGTGATCTGAAATAGCTAGGATGTGAGCCAGCTGTGTGCTGCCTTTAGATAAGACTACAATCAGCTGGACAAATACAAGACGGGGAAGAAACAGCTAAATCTGAGGAAAAGATCTGGCATCCACAGTAAATATAGGAGTCATCAAAGCAGGTTTCTACAAAAAGAAAACAAATCAAGATATCAGAAGGAGGTTACATCAAAAAATGTCTCCACTAACAATATAAAAGATTTCTCATCAAAGCCACAGCAACTCCATGGATTCCACTTTTTTAATATTCTTTCCCAGTTTCTAATGCTAGCCTATAAAATGCCTATAAACAGCTAGCTGCCATCAGATCCTGAAGAAATGCAGCTCCACATTCATAGGACTTTCTCCTTTCCTTCTTTCCTTTTCCCAAAAATTGCTTTAAGCAATTACAATACATTGAAATGGACAGGAGATTTAGTGAAAGAATAAATACTTTTATTAGTATTTCATGACAGGAGATTTAGTGAAAGAATAAATACTTTTATTAGTATTTCATGGAAGATGTCTTTGGACTGTATTGGTAAATAATATAAATATATTTACCTCTTTAAATTTCTATTTCCATAATACAATATAGAAGATAAAACTGGTAATCTCTAGATATTTACAGAAACATTAACCTCAGTTACCTCACTGCCGAGTTTTAGAAGAAACAAGTTTTCATCAATGCTTGAAGATATTAGGAGCATTAAGTAAAGGATATTTTTACCTATAGAGATGCTGTATCGGAGAAAGTTTTTTTTCTTTGTATATTCAATATTTATGCTATGTAATAAGTCATACTAAAATAGTTCCCTTGGGTACAGTGATAGTCTCAGTCTTTTGCAGATATTACTCTATCCTGGTGGTCAAATTAAAGAATTAAGGTAATTTTTGTATTAATCCTTGGAAAGCCTCACTTCCTTGTGGACACTTGAATACTGTTACAAATTTTAAGCCAAGAAAAAATACTAACATGTTATCTTATCCAACCTTGTTATACGCAGATTTTCATTGTTCCAGGTCTCTGCAAGATTCACTGAAAAAAAAATAATTTCAAAACAATCCGTGAGTTTCTCTTGGCTGAACTCAGAGACTACAGGAGATGGAGCAGCAGAAGTGAAGCAGGGCAGACAAAAAGAGCTAACTTAGGCGGTGACAAGATGTACAGGATCACAGCAAGGACAGCTGAAAAGAGTTTGCAAAGAAAAGACTGAGGAGTGTTGCATGGCCTGAAAACAAAACCTCTTTTTTATTTGGCTGCTGTTGTTTTAATTTGAAGCAGAAAAGGACAGGAGCCTCCCTTCGAGCATGGGAGTACCATGGGCTGCTGTGCTGCTAACTTACACCCACATGTCAAAAACCCCTGCGTGACTCGTACTACGACCAGTTCAGTCAGTGGGTTAGCAGACATAACGAAGTAATTTTTGCTACTGAGTAGCCTCACCCAGCACAGAATCACTGTGCTTCATCCAGCGCTCCCATAAATACAGAGAAGCAAGGGATTTGATGCCAGAGCTGATTTTTATATAAACCAGCAGCACGACTGCTGTAGATTCTTCCTTCTAGAAAGCAAAGTGAGCTCAGGGGCCACACCTGAAACTCAGCTTTCTGTTCTCGATGCTGGTTTTGTGTCAGCGTGTTACTTACTAATTCTGTAGGAAACAGGGCAAAAAGCTACTAGTTCTCTCCACCCATGTCCCAGATCCAGAACAGGAAAGGAGATAAGCCAGCATTTTGTACATAAGAAATGAATTTACTTTGGCATTTGTATCAGCTATAATTTTATTTGAACAAAATAAGTGAATGGATGGAAAGGCACAGTTCTGTATCAGCGTCTCACAAAGAGAATACTATTTCCTTGCACGCCTGTAAACATAACCTCTGCAATGACATGAGCAGAATATTACATTTTCAAAGCAGGAAAAAAAAAAAAAAAAATCCCTAAAAAAGAAATCTGGATAACTTCTGAGGTTGTTAGAATAAGAATTATTCACAGAAGAGAGACACAGCCACTAGACTTCAAAACAAGTCATGCTAGCATTTAAAAGATTGCTATATGATTAGTTTTCTAACACTGGTGCAATCAATAATGCTATCTTCAAATTATTCTGTTTACTGTGAACCACTATTTTTCACGATTTGTTACTTTTTTTTTTTTTTTAATTAACAAGACGTCAAGAACAGTGGAAAATGAGGTCTCATCCTTTCATGGCCTGCTGTCAGTCCCCAACATTTTGCTATATAAATCTGCTAGAAAAAATAAATATAAATATATATACATATATGTATCAGAGAAAAAAAAATGAAAGAAATGCAGCTTGGCAAGGGTCAAAATAATGCATCTACTTGAGATACATACTTCTGGTGTGGCTGTTTGTGTAATACGTAAAAGGATTTAAGAATATCTACAGCTAGCAATAGTTTTAACTGCAACAACGAAGGAAAAGTTTGTTATTCCATCTTAGGAGAGGAAACAAGGCACTCCAGACATAGCAGTAAAATTTCAAAACTGGAATGAGTGTCAGAATAGGACCTGATTCAGAAGAGTCTCTCTTGCATTTCATTACCCCTGAAAGGTGCATGACTGACAAGTCCAGAAACAATATTGTCTTTCTGCCCAATGCAAGATTGACACCAACAGAAGATGTGCCCTATAAATTTCACCATCAATGTACTTCACTTCTTACCTATGGAGAGGCCAATTCAGACTTTAATCTGAAATTCTTTGTTTTCTTAATTAAAACTGCCAAAACAGGAACAAATTCTATCCTCCAAGAAAGGACTGAAAGCTCAGATTTCTGCTCACAGGAGATGAAACAAAAATCATCAAGCTGTTTCATTAAAGCAACAGATAACAATTTCCAATCAGGACTGATCTAGTAGTCATCCAAACTACCAATACTTTATGCTGAATGATGAGTCACTAAACTTAGTAACATTGCAGTCTCTATCTTACCATCGTTTTTATGCTTTTCTGCTGCAGTTTTCTTTTTTATAATTCTCTTTCTGATGAGTCCTTCATACTCCCTAGTGCAGTAACAGCAAAAAAAAAGAGATCAGAATATTTGAAAACAGTTTTTCATATTTCTGCAAGATGTCCCTGCAAAGACAACTGGAATGAACATGTTCTCTATACATCAAAGAAGAGGAGAGAGAAACCAGTTTAAATTGCAGTAAAGAAGACTCCATTAAACAGTAAAGACAACAAAACATGGTACTGGATCAACTGGGAATTTTGTGTAATCAAAATCATTTGATATCTTCACAGAAGACATGATTTTTATCCAGCCGTGGAGCACAGATATGGGAAAAGAACATATATTAATTTCCCTGTTGATTTTAGGAAATGAAAGCTGAAATATTTAATTACTTGAGCAGAATATAACTGAGAAAATAATTTAGGGTAGCAAAAGGTTGTTTGTTTGTTTGTTTTTTTCTCTTTTTGTTGTTGATGTAAAAAAAGTTTTCCTGGTTTTGGCTGGAATAGAGTTAATTTTCTTCCTAGTAGCTGGTATGGTGCTGTGTTTTAGATTTAGGATGAGAACAGTGCTGATAACACACCGATGCTTCAGCTGTTGCAGAGTAGTGCTCACACAGGGCCAAGACCTTTCCAGTTCCTTGTGCTGCCCTGCCAGTGAGGAGGCTAGGGGTGCATCAAGAGCTGGGAGGGGATACAGCCATGACAGCTGGCCAAATGGACCAGAGCGAAGTCCTGTACCATGTGGTGTCATGGTCAGCAATAAAACTGGGGGGTTGGCTGGAGGGGCTGCTGTTGCTTGGCGATTGGCTGGGCAGCGGTTGGTTGGTGGTGAGCAATTGCATTGTGCATCGCTTGCATTATTCTTTTTGTTGTTACTGTTAGTTCCCAACTCCCCCTTTTTTCCCCCCTTACTAAACTGTCCTTATCTCAACCATTGAGTTCTTGCACTTTTCTTTTCAATTCTCTCCCTCATTCCACTGACAGGGGGCATGAGTGAAGGTTTTAGCGGCCTGCAGGGTTAAACCACATCAAAAGCCTATGTAAAATTAACTTTTTGAACCATACTACTTGTGTTATTCACTTTAGCATTTGTTGGGTATGTTATGTACTGTAAACATCATAACAAGTATATCTCACAAACTTGAGCACAACTAACTTTTATAAACACAGTTTGGTATCAATAAACATATAGACATGCAACATCTTAAAAGGTACTAAGAATGAGGACTACAAAAAAGAAACCCAACAGCATTCTTTAACAATACAAAACACACGCTTTGCTATTTCAACATCCCTTAACATCAACAAACCTCCATCTCACTGAACTGCACACATTACTATCACACACTATTACTTAAGCCAAAATTCCAAGTATTTTCCAGTTTTATTCTTTCTGATACTAACACATAAAAGATGCATATGTAGATAGGTAGCTCTTTTCTTGTCTGTTCCTAGCACTGGAGTAGACTAGTCTCAACCATGGCCTGTAACCCTGCAGACTAAAACAGGACATATATCTCCTCATATACCACAGTTTCCCATCTATTCCCTTCCCCAGTACTTCCAATAAACCTACCCTGAATCCCTGCTGCTGTTTTTTTGCTGTTGTCTTTTTTTTCACTGAATGCTGCTCAGCACACAACAGCAAGCTGCTTCCCACCCAACCAGCACTACCTGACCCCCAGATCAGTGGCTGGTGACAGTGGCAATTTCAACAAAGAAAGGCACAAATGTCTCATCAGCTGGTGGTCTGATACCCATGCTAAGGAATTCTACATCAAGCGTGAGTGCAGGCAGTCAGCATTAAAAATCACCCCCAGTAACTCAGAGCAAGCACCACATGGAGGCTAAAGCCTGCTAAGGTTTCCATTGGCTACAGTCTTCCCATTCTCTCCTCCTTTTGCTATGTTCCAAAATAAAGCCTCCCACCAGCAGAAAGCAATTATCACTGTTATTTTTAGATACCACCTCCCATACACTTCCTGACATTTTCTGAAACAAAGTGATGCCTCTGCTGTTTACGAAAGGAAGCACTCACACTAGGAAGAAGTTGGACACCCAACCTGTGATCAGAGGTAGTATTAAAATATATGTGGCGTCACAAGCATTTTCTCTTGACCTGTTCAGTTTCCCTGTCCTGCGTGTTGGTTGTTGCCATCCCAACTTAGATATGCCAAAATCTCCCTAAGTGTTACACTAGTAGCCTATGTGCTCAGGTCTACAGCTCCCTATCTGCATCGTGTTGCAGATAGGCTCCATATGCTCATACAAGCTCTGCTCTGTCACGTGGCATGACAAAAGCATGACAAATTTACACTTCTGGAAGAGTCAGATGAACGCAAATAAATTGCTTCCAGACCTCATCAAGCATGCATGGTGCGCATGGGTCTCTAAACCCGTGACGTCTTTATCGGCTCTACCCCTACTCACAGCAGTTGTATCTATTTCGCATCCATGAAGGCAGCAGCCCGCATAAAGAGAGAGAACATATTGCGAAACAATAAAATGAAACAAACAAACAAACAAACAAACACAACTTAAATTTTCATTTAAAATCGCAAACAATGGAATGTGGTTAGATGGGCATATCACCCAGCAGATTACTCAATTTTCTGAAAAAGACTGAGAAGTTAATGGCCAATATCAAATTCATTGTCAAAATTAACTGAGCCAACTTTTCAAATCATAGTCTGTGAAATCATTTTTTCCCCACCTTCATTAGTCAAGTGACACATAATAGCAATGTTCTTTAAACAGAATCCGATTAATCAAAAGCACCAAAGAACAAAAAGAAAAATGAATCATGACATCATGAATACAGAGAGGAATATAGATGAGTGCGCATAAATCTCTTCTTCTCCTTCTGTCAAACTAAGAATCTCACATGATTTATTTTGAAGGGTAGAAATCACATATTAAGCAGTATCTTCTATGTAAAATAAATAAAAATAAAAATAAAAATAAATAAAAATAAAAAAGCCTCAATTCTAAGTAATGTTTTCCCTTTAAGTTTTACTTATTTTTGACTCATCTTGACCATTGGTGCTAATTTGTGCAAGATAGCAGACATTTTTAATTCCTCATCTTTAAATTTTACTCAGTACAGACACTAGGATGCCAATAGCTGTTTAAGGGACCGGTCAAGGACAATTTGGTCAATCAGGTTGAAGTGCGGCAGTGACAGACAGCAATTTTCCCTCTTGGGCTAAAAATAAAGAGCAGATCGCCTCCACTCCCCAGCCTGAGCAAGCAGTTTTTCTCCTCAGCTCACTTCCTTTCTCAGACAAGCTTCCTTCAGCTGTTTCAATCTCCTTTAGCCAGTCTAGCAGGAAGAGTAAATATGTCTGCTGGTATTGAGAACTAACCTGGGAATCCATATAGCTTCAGTTAAAGTCACTCCTGCAAATGTATGCATTCACTATATGCACATTTTCCTAGATGTTCTAGGAAGGGCTTTAACAAGCACCAGCAAACATCTTGACATTGACATTCTCCTTTGCCTTTTAGATTTATTCCTCGTAATTTATACTCTTAGGTACTCTGCACACAAACACACAGACTGGAAGCTGGCAAGAAGGAATACTAAAAACAAACAAAAAAACCCACAACTGTTTTTGAAAATTGCTGCAAAATGTGGACAGATGACTTATTCAGAAGCTGTGTATGTTGTTACACGCAAGCAGACAATAAATATTAGAAATTTACTCGTTCAATTATCTTTGCGAAAATTTCTCATTTGGTTTCTGGGATTGGGGAGTAGGGGGAGGATTCAATATTTTTTTTGTGTTTTTTTTTTTCTTTTTTTTTGGTATAAAATGTAGACTTTCCAGCAAAATGCTAAAAGAATAAAAAAAGATTCTATTTTAACCACCTTGCGTTATAAAGAAAATGAAGGTTTCCAAGAGGAAGGGAATGTCTTTCTGTTAAATAAATGATGGAAAGCCTTTTACTTCAATCATAATAAAGTTCAAATTCCTTATATGAAACAGATGGCTTGAGTTTCCAGCACAGACTTGATTTAGCTATAGATATGGGCCATTCACTGGAAAAAGTGACATCTTTAAGAATAAAACCAAAACTAAATAGGATATCCTAATTAAAAAAAAACAAAAAAAAAGTCCAAGAAAATAGATTTCTAACTTGCTGATCCAATTTACGATTTATATTAGTATTATGTCCTCTGCTCTGCACCATTATTGCTTCTGATTGTCTTTTGTTGCCCTCCTGTTTTGGTGTGTCTGTTCATAGCCCATGTTTTCTGCCCCTTATCTCCTAAACCCATGCTTACTGCTGTAACCACCTGATGGAGCTGCAGTTCAGCTGAGCCTTTGCTAGGGATGCAGGCTGGCTTGGCACTGGGTTGGCCAGCAACTCACATACTGGTCTTGCACCCATTTTGCTCCTGTATGGGAAAGAGACCCCAAATAAGTGAGGGCTCTCACAGTTTTGTAAGATCTTTTCAAGATGTTACATAGAACTAGCTCTTCTACATGGAACAGTCACTCTCCAATTTTAACAGTAAACTACATTTTATAACTACCTGAAGAATATGAACTTAATCACGTTATCAGATTTCTCCCACATAACGCTTTTCCAATTTTACATTAAAACTTTCATGATACCAAATCCTCACTCGATTTCCAGCTAGTTTGCTTTAAAAAATCTGATCACTAGCTTACAAATGTCATGTGATTTACTATAATTTCAAGAAGATTTTTTTCATAGGAATAATCTGAAATATATCAGAAATGATATGAAACAGATAGAATTACCATATCTTTTCAGGTAGGATTGGAAGATGTATCTATCCTTGAATCTCTAATTAGCTGAAAAACCAGGGCAGATATTCTGATTGTTAATCTCAGTTCAACATTCTTAATTCATTATTAAAATACCTTGCACTCATTTATTTTTAAAAAACACTTAATGTTCTACATAGATATATCTGTACGAGTAGAAGAATATAACATGAAGAAACTACCTGAGTTACTGGCAGTGAATACCTTGCCATTGAAGCTGACCTCATATCAGCTGTCATAGTGTCATAGAAACATTAAGGCTGAAAAAGACCTCCAAGATTATCTGGTCCAACCATCCCCCTACTACCAGTATCACCCACTAAACCACATCCCTAAGTACCACATCCAACCTTTTCTTGAACACCCCCAGGGACGGTGACTCGACCATCTCCCTGGGCAACTTGTTCCAATGCCTAACGAGACATTTCATTCAGTCGAAGTAAGAGCCAGTTCATCAGAGTTTCCTGTTTCTAGTACTGGCCATTTGTGAGTACTTCAGAAAGAAGTAACAGAACAGAAGCAAGTCTGGCACAGTATCTTTCACAAATCCTCTCATCTTCTGTTAATCTACAACAACAGGATTTCAAAACCTGAAGGTTCTATTTAAACAGTTGTGTGCAGTAACTACAAAACAGCCGCAAAAATAAATAAATAAATAAATAAATAATCTTTTCCAAGACCTGCATTTGATTCATTATAGAATTAAAACTTTTGCCTTTAAAGATTCAATTTGAAAACACATTTTTACTTGCATGCACTAGTGAAAGAATCTGTAATAAACAAGAATGTGTAAGTACTGTTCCCTATAAAATGACTGACATGTTATGTAACACCATTGTGACAATTTAAAATGTTCTATGCTTGGAACACTTAATTGCAATTTTAAGTCTAATCTAGCTAATGCTCTTTTTTTTATCTCAAAGCCATTGTGCAATATTCTTAATCTTAAAATTGGTTCACAATTAAAGTACTGCAATTTAAGGAAACAGTGTAGAGTACTCAGCAAATTTTATTTATATGAGTTACAGTAACTAAGTACACACACAGCCTTTGCGTAATCTGGCCTTAGATACAATGCACAGGGAAACTTCCTGCAACTTTGCAGATCATGTTCTCTCCCACTTTTGTACTTTCATAAACACTTGATTTTCCTTACTTTCCATTTTCAGTCAAATTTCCCAGCCTATGCACAAACTGGGCTTTTAGTTCCCATTGACTCTGTCACTTTCCATCCTTTATTGATCCGACCTTGTCCAAACAAGATTTTCTCACCTCTTCGTTTCCACAACGTAGCACCATCATATCTCCACCACTACACATCTCCAGGTTGCCAGTACTGTGAGGCTACTTCAAGGTGTAACACTCATACTCCTTTCCCTACCTTCAAACAAGTATTTACTAACATCCTGCTTAGCTTTCTACTTGCTACCTACTTGTTTTACCAAAGACCTCGTCAACTCAACCCCAAATCTCATCTTTGCTCTTTCTGTATTTCTACATGCCCATTTCCCAGGGCTCGGTCTCCCAAGTGAATCAGAGTTCTTAAAATATAGCAAGCACATGGCCTGGTTGTGGTACCAATGTAAAATTTTTTAAATTCTGAATTATTCTCCACCAGATGCTGTGATAAGCTGCTCTTTTATTCCACCATGTCCAGTAAATAAATAAATACATCATTTGACTTGCAGACTCCTAGGAACAGAAGTAATAGACTGGCAGAATTAACTGAATTGATTGGTTCTAAATTAATGCCATCTGTAGCTGTACTAAAAACTAGAATTGCCTTGAGAAAGCAGCAATTAAAAAATCTATATTAAACTCATGGAAATCAGTTAAAGGTGCAAAGATACAACATGGTGACATTTCTTTAAATGTTCATTGCATTTGTTCACTGACAAGCACAAAATACTCATTCATTTATTCTAAGAAAATGGATTTCTCGTGCTTACATATTTCTTTTCTTCAAACTGTAGTTCATGCTTTAACCACTTTAGTTTTATGAGGATTTATGCCTGAAAAAAAAAGTTTTGTTTGTTTGTTTCAGAACATACACATCATTAGTCTCAAACACTATCAAGAAAGTTAGCCTGCTCTCAAAGTAAAATGCTCTTTCTTCAGTAAATCAAAGTGATAGTTACACTCAGATGGTGAATTTGTCCTCAAGAAACAGATTTTTTTTTTTTTTTACATTGAGCACTATGGGCTTACGTACCCAGTATACCAACTTTCTGCTAGACCTGCCTGGAGCTGGAAAGACCTGACTGTCCTTTGTTCACACAATGCTAGTGCAGATGACCGGATTGTCATTATCGGAAGGTTCCTGGAGTAAAACAACAGACTGAGTCCTTACTCAACCACAGCAAACTCCTCACAACCTCTCTGTTAAACATAAGGCCATAACAAGGTTAACTTGCACTTGCTGGCAGTCCAGTTTTCAGCTTCTTGTCTGCCAGTTGAGAGAATGGGAAATAATGGCCTCCTCCACTGGTTCAAAGAGCAGGACTGCCTGGTTCCACTATGGTCTGAGTTGTGCAGGATTTCCAAGCAAGTCGACAAGACAGATTAGTTATCATGTGACAGGGATTCATTGAGTCTTCCAGTCTAACTAATTTATGAAGCAGAAATATCTAGTTTCTCATTTATGAAGAAAATGCTTACTCTGGACTGATTGTGTTCGAGATTAGGTTTCAATCTGGCCAAAAGGAGTCACATCCTAACTTTAGCAGCAACCTTACTTCGTGAGTTTCACCATCTTCTGAAGTTTCGTTAGGATGGAGAGCTGATTATTGGTCTCCAGTCCACTTCCATAGACTCAAGAGGAGGAAAACCCATTACTTAAAACCTGCATCCCACAAACTCAGTTTCCTCCCTGCTAACCAGTGCTTTGTGTCTGTAGGGCCATGGCCTGTGCTACACAAGACAGAATAGGTCATCCTTCATGTTGCCTCTTCATCACAAAATAGTACAAAGAGGGGCCTGGCAAAGGAGAAGGGCATTTCAGCCCTACTCATATTGACACTTGCAAACTGAGATTAAGATCTAGAACCACATAGGTTGCACACTGAGAATACTGAATGTTTGGAAACGTGGCAGCACCTCTACAACTGGTTGCAGAGCTATGAATTTCAGAACCTGGGCCTAATTTCATTTTGGAGGTGTTTTATATCCTACATACATCAAGATTCTTGAAATCAAGAAAAAAAGGAGTCTGTGTTTAGTGTTCATGAATTTTACTTCTGTTAACTTCCTTACAATTATGTCCATCACCTATTTCCTGGCAATGACCAATCTGAAAGTGCAATCTAGATGGGTATGAACAGCAATCAGCTAACACAGTATTGCATTACATGCTCTAAATCTTCTGCCAGTGATATTTGCCAGTCAAGAAACCCTTAAATCATCAACTTCCTTGCTTCTGAGAAGTATGACATCTGTTAGAGCATCTGTTCGTACCAGGGCTCTATCAGCAAAGTCTGTGGAAGCTGAGAAGATTCTTAAAGCAATGTTTGTATGTTACTTTACATCTTCTCCTGTGCATTGAGTCAGTTTTCTTACTGAAAAAAAAAAAATCTTCAAGGTGAAATGATGAAGTTCTTATCCAGGAATTAGGGGTTGAGTTGAATTACTGTTGACTTTTAGATCTACTTTCCCAGTCCCTAATATTTTATGTGGACACGCTAACTTTGTTACAACTTCACTAGGGTCTGAGTTGAACAGTGGACTTGAATTCCTGACTTCTTGGGATATATTTTTGAGCTCTTGCTCAAAAAAAAACTCAGATATCTGGGGGTGTTAATCATTTTGGGGGAGCTCCAAAGAAGGGAAAGATTAATAAGCTTCTGCCATTCAGAGCTAGAATTTGTGCTGTTCAAAGGAGTTTGACCCAAGCACCCTATTTTGTGAGAAGGAGACAGCTAAGAACAGAACTGAGATGTGAAATTTAGCTTGATTCCATCTATGGAGTAGAGTCATCTTGTCTAGGTCACTAGAAACCCAAGAACAGTTTCATGACTTAGTTGAGCTTCAGATCAGTTACCTTACATTTATTTCTTCAACACCAAAATATGGGTATTTCATACAACACAAGTTGTCATGGAATTAAGTAAACTGGTAAGTACCTTCTTACAGATAAAACCAGAAATATTACCAAATCATTGTTTAGACACGTATGTAAATGAAGATCTGGATGTTGATCCACACCAAAACCCATGAACTACCAGCTACAGTAACAACGCAGCTCCACATCAGAAAAGTCAGATACAGACTCTGATGCTACTGAGATGCTCAGGAACTATGAAATTACGTAAAATCTAAGAATCAGCAAAAGCCCCTAACACATGCAGTCCACAATTTTGCTTTTTATGAATTCAGATGTTCATATATAAACCACAGAAATACCTACCTTCAGTTCATTATTTACATCAAACAGGTTCCTATTTACCCGTAACTAATGAATATATTAAAGGTTTAGTCAAAACCTCCCACTGGATATTCTCTAAATCTTTGTATCTACTACGCCAAACACTTTCTTAGACTTTATATCTGTGACAGGCAAATCTTCAGATTTCAGTCATGATGCTTCTTGTTTTGAGGACCACAAAACTTTGCTCAAAGTACATGATAAAGATAACATCATAAACAGAGATTTAATTAATCCATCTCATTTTAAGAGGACATGTTTTTTTGTTTGTTTGTTTTTAAACTGCCCAAGGAACTCAACTGTTAAGACTGAAATTGTCCCAAAATTGCCTTAAAAAGCCATGTATACTAATGCAAGTCTGACATTTTCAAATAGCTCAGCAACTATCTCCTACTGTACCACTTAGTGGTCAGTATTTTAAATATCTTTTGAATTCACAGCTGTAAGAGATGATGAGCACAAACATTTTTTCCCAAGCAGCACCTGTAATCAGATACACAGACGTCGATACATTATCTAACTTAAAAGTGTGAGCTGGTAATTACAGGAGTATATGCTACAGTTTGCATTCAAACTTTGCGATTTCAACACCTTGCTTCTGTAAAGTTACAAGGATTACAAACACCAACATAAGATAATTGTCCTTACGGCCCTCTCCTCATTTTGCTGTGCCTAGCTACTGCAATAGTTTGAGACTATCTTAATAGGTGTTTGCTAACTATTTTTTTTTTAGTCTTTTAATCAATATAAAAGCTTTATTTATTGCAAAATAAAATACTGTAATTACATTTCTTAACAGATCATGTGCAACTATTTAATGGTTATGAAATACCAAGGAGATTATTCATGTGGTTTTTTTTCTCCAGTTGTTTTCTTTACAGACAATATTTTTTTCAGTCATCCTATAAGACTTTTCCCCATACACATAAGACAAACTTAGCGGAAGTTGGCAATATAAATTATATCTGTAGACCATTAACATGATGGTTCAGCTAAAAGGTTCCTTTATACCAATGTGAACTCTTTGGGATCCTTAAATCATTACTGATGTAACAGACTAAACCATCTTGTGCCAATTCCTGCTTTGATCATGATTACCAACAGGAGAAGCATCAGAGCTTCAAAGTGCCCATTATGATCTATTTTTCAAATGAAATATTTTCATAAACAGTGATACAATGATGTGATAAGAAAACACTTCATAGATCGTTGTCCCCCCTAAACTGAGTATAAATGGTCCATATGAAACAGTGTTGTATATATACATGTACAACAAATCATTTTGAGATATAGTATGTTTGCTTGTTTTAATTTAAAGCAATCACAAACATGAACATTACATGAAAACAAAACAATTGCTTCATTCTCTAGTTTATAGAAAATAATTTCACTATTTTTACTATGTAAAAACAAAACAAAACAAAAACTTAATTTCCTGGTTTTGAATTCAAAAATTTAAAAATGTGGACAAAGTTAGATGAATACTGAAAGTAGCTTACAAACATGTAACTCAGTTGTGCATTGCTTTGTGATAAATGACCAGAAGACCTGAAAAAACTATCTGTGTTTAAGTAACATCACATTTTGTACAATATCTGGGAATACTAAGAAATGATAAGAAAGATGACTGCGTTACATACAAAATAATATTAAAATACACATGTATGTGCACTTAATGTGAATTACATTAAAGTTCATCGTAGTGCATCATTTCAGCTACTCTTAACATCCGTAGAAGTTAGTTTGGAGTGGTAGTTCTGGCAGCTTGAATTTAGAAGTATCCTCTGCCTATTTATGGGGGGCTGCAATGAGAAAGCACTGACATAAAATGGCTGCTAAACACTTACAGGATAAATGTCTGCCAGTCTGGGATTGCAGCCCCTGTAGCTGCAGAACTTGGCCTGGGAACCAGAAAGCAACCCTGAAGGGTCCAGGCTATGTCCATGAAGTGCAGCTGGACACCTGAGAGCTGGGAACATCCTGAATACCATGGATAAAGACAAACAGGAAACTAAGGAACAACTTAATCCCTGAAAAGGTGAAAAATAGTCAGGGAAAAGAGGAAATTAGCCTGAGAAAGGGGGAATTGACATGGGATTTTATTTTTTTTATTTAAAGAAAAGAAAAGAAAAGAAAAGAAAAGAAAAGAAAAGAAAAGAAAAGAAAAGAAAAGAAAAGGAAAGAAAAAAGAAAAGAAAAGAAAAGAAAAACATCAACATCTGTTGGCTGTCTGAGGAAGAAGACAAATTAACAGCATCTACTGGTTACCTAAAGTTCTGGTGTCCTATGCCCTGTTATGACTCAATGATATAAAAACGTTCTGATTTTTACTCAAATGGGAGCCTCTCTCCCTCCCTGTGAAACTCTCTGTGCTGCACGTACTCTTCTCTATTATTGAAAACAGGTTGACCATCACTGGTTGACTCCTAACTCCAGACTGACATCTGATCCTGTGATCCTGTGACATGGATGCACTTCTAGTCGACCCTCCTTACATTACTTTGTGGGCCCACTTCTGGAGGTAGTCAATCTTTTGGAACTGTTTTTCTCATTTACACCCTCAGATGTCAAGATGACCTTCACACCTCTTCTGGGATCAGTTTGGTGCCCTTGGTACAGGTGATTTTTATAAATATGTATTTATATAAATAATCTGCCGTATTGATAAGCATAACTTAATAAATTTGCTAAGTATAACCTATCATAACTATATTTGATGTTACAATATTGATAAGTGTATAATTCATAATAAGCATATTCACTACCATAGTATTACTGATAAGCTTTTTGAACCTATAATAATACCAATCCATATTTGCTCATATGTTACTGATTTTTACTATCTCTAATTGTCTTTCTACTACTTTTAATTGTTACTACTATTAATTACTGCTATACTTGCAATATCTACTACATACATATAGTAGCTTATTATCTATATTTATATTCACCTTATTAATCAGAGCATACTTGCTTCTGGTGATTTGTAATAAATAGAAATCTTTAGAAAATAAACTGTTGTATATCACAGAATGCTACAAACATGATGTTGCACTCTCTATTTACCTGCAGGCTGTATAACCTTTTATATCATGATGTTAATGTGCTCAAAATTAGTAAATTTTCAATTTTGCCTCTGGAGACTAAATCAAAACTAACAAAGCTGTGATGGCTGTAAAGACTCTACTCAACAAAAGAAAAATGAAACTGATGTAATTTCCTCATCCTTTTTTTGTTTTAATTTATTTTTAAGACTTGGATTTAATTTAGCCTTGGAATCCAACTCCACCAAGCGTTCTGTTATCTATTTAATTAATGACTCTACAGAACTTTGAACACAGAAAAAATATATAAGAAGTGAGCATTACTGTTTTCCAAGAGCTAGAAAAAAACTTGTCAGCTTCCATCAGAATAAACAACACAAGAATTTAAATACATGAGTATATTACAAGCAGAAGAATGATCTTAATTTTTAGAAAGAAGATCACAACAACCAAAACTTCTTCACGATTCAAATGAACAGCAAGAATAGCAAAGACTATCTTAGCATTTTTATTGCTAGCTTTTAAAGCACAGAGGTAGTAAATTCCTAACTGCCTCTTATGGCAACCCAGTTTCATAGTTTAATGAAAAATTTTATTCAGCAGCTCTTGGCAGTTTATAGAAAAGTGATTTTGGCCCCAACAGCAGGTCCAGCTCCCTATCAGATCTCCACTACAACAGCAATGCATGTTTCTTCCACTCTTTTTGTCACTAAGCTCTCTGACACTGATACTGCACCTTCCCAATATACCAGCTGTAAATTAGAACACCCAAAAGAGAAATCACAAATTTTTCTGCTTAAAAAACAAAAACAAAATAAACAAATAAACAAATAAACAAAAACAGCTACAGAAAGCAGAGGAGCCTGAGTAATCGTGAAAATGGGAAAAAAAAGAAAAGAAAAAAAAAGTAAGAAGTAGCACAAATGGCTGTTGATTTCTAAATCCTGAGATTCAGACAACAGGAAAAAAAAATGCCCCAATCCATGATAAACAGAGATTTTTCTTTTTCATTTTTTTTTCCCTTAAAGCCAGGCTAGCTGTTTGACTAGGCAACAGTCAATTTCAATGACAAGCCAAATTCATTCGCATTTTCACAGCATCAGAGAAAAAGCAATTTATTTTGAACAAAGGAACATAAGCTATGAATATTTTTATGACAAAAGGTGATATGCAGTTCTTGACATCCAAGATCTCAGCAGAAGGTATCCATATTATTCATTAGTGTTGAATACAGTTTACTCTAGATGAGAGGTTAGCTCCTGTAGATGAGCACTGGTTTTGTCAGGTGTCAGAATAGGTACACAAGAGAGTTACTTCAGATGCTGTGGATGCTTCCCAGGTAATTGGCTGAAAAGTTGCAAGACTGCCAAAATGGAGTCACTTATTTTGATAATTTCAGTAACTAAGGATGTGGGGAAGCTTTTTAGTGACACCCTCACAAACACCAAAAGATTTCAGAGGCTTTTATATAAACGTTGAGCTTGAGTAAGGGATTCTATTTAGGATACATGATTTTCACTATGATAATTTCTCTTACCAGCTAGAGATAATACAATGCTGGTAAATGACACAACATCTATTGCTTAAATCCACTGCTCCAAGCAGCTGAAAAGCAAATCTTCAGAACACCCCTAGGAAAGACTATATCTCAGCAACAGCTGTGATACTAAGCTTGAACCAGTGGAGACAGTGAAGGCCAGCAGCAACTTGAGCTGTACATACAGGAAGAAGGTCAGCCACTACATCAGCTTCTATGAGTGTATGCTTCTACTCCATAGACTATGTGCCCAGTTTTGGGATTCTTAATGTGAAACACACATCAGTGAATGAGAGCAGGCTCAGCTCTCAGGCCCTGAGGTGGTAGGGGCTGGAGCCCTGTGTGGGGAGGCCAGGGGATGAGGCCCGGCTGTGCCTGGAGAAGGGACAGGGCCAGGAGCACCCAGCAGCACCCCTGTGCCCACACGGGGCTGCCAGGGATCTGGAGCCGGGCTCTTCTCTGTGGGGTATGGTGGGCGGGTGAGGGCCTGGCACCTGGAAACCTCTCCCCAGGAGCAGAGATGAGCAGGGGCATGGGCTACCCAGGGCTGTGTAGGCTCCCTGCCTGCCTGAGTGGCCTGGTCTGACCCCAGGGCTGGCCGGCTTGCAGCAGCTGTGGGCACCAGGAACCTCCCCAGCTCCTTTCTCACAGGAGTTATCCTGTGATCCCACAAGAGGCAGACAGACTGGTCTCCAGCTGAGAGGCAGAGGGACTTGGGCACAGCCAGAGGTTGCAGCAG
This sequence comes from Cygnus atratus, assembly GCF_013377495.2. Classification (NCBI taxonomy): domain Eukaryota; kingdom Metazoa; phylum Chordata; class Aves; order Anseriformes; family Anatidae; genus Cygnus; species Cygnus atratus. The sequence continues at coordinate 65,614,106 of NC_066396.1, forward strand.
GAGAGTCAGCACCCAGAATTGCTCCAGACTTCACAGGTCTTAAAAACATTGAAGAGCCCAGGAAGCGGGTCCTTAAAAGTCTAGCAAGTGGCCAACATGAGACGTTTGGCTTAATGATTTTTTACCAGTTAACACCTACATTCACGCTTCCTTTTTTACAGAAAGTTTTAATGCTTATAACACTACCCTTCTGAAGTGCCTCATACTTGCCACACCCGATTGTACTATTTTATCTGATGCTCTGCTCTCAGACACAGGCTTTGAAGAAATTCAGACAAACAGAAGAGGAAAATCCTATCATTAAAGCACCTCAATTTTTCAGATTTCCCCAGAATCCTCTGTGAATGACATGAATGACAGAAGTTGAAAAACATAGTTGTTTTAAACTTCAGCAGCTAGTCACACAAGTTAACAATAGTAATAGTAAAATAACCATAATAAAAACCACTGCTCAGTGACAAGTTGCAGCAGAGGCTGCTAAGACCAGGAGTGCAGAGAAATAACTGTATCCTGTAATAATTTCAGTTCCTTAGACAACAGAAGAAAAAGGGGCCATTCACTTTCATAAGCATGTATAATTTGAATGCTTTATCCAAATCCTGATTATTTTTTTCACTTACTTGTAATCCTCAATTTCATAGGCAGTAAGTCACACCATGCACTAACCATTCTAACCTATCTTACCTGATCCTATTAAGTCTCTTATTTTTTCGCCTTTGAAAAGCAGCCTAAAATTGGACACAGCGTTCCACGTGAATCATTTCTAACATATCCCTTCCACATTTTTAGTTTCAAACTCTAAGAATCCTACTTGCATTGTCAGCTCCTCTTGCTAGATGTACTTAATGTTGTGATGTTTTCTCTGCAGGAAACAGTGACCCTGCGAGTATTGCAATTATATCATCAGTATCATCACAGAAAATGATACCTGCATAGAAGTGGAAAGAAATGCATTTGCTGAATACCTTTAATAAAAGGCCATTTTTATTTTCCTCATTTAATAAAAACTTGTCATTGTGGCAATGAAGTGCAATTTCACTTTACAAAATAGTATGCCACCTCTGAAAGTATGATCCCACAGTTTTAATAGATAGGTGTTAGTTTTAATTGATAGGTGAGCATAAAACACTTTCAGATTTTATACCTATATGATTACATGAAGAGATTTGTCTAAGCTGAAGATTTCTCCTCTGCAGAAGAGAAGGCCTGACTGAGTCTTTACAACTAATTAGTCTTTTTCCTACTTCAGAAATCTCTGCACTGCACTCCATTTTGCAATATAACAATATGCTGGCATCAAGAAAGACCTGACTAACCCACTTCTATCTTCAAATCAGCTCTGCTTACATACACTTCAGAGTACATCCAGTATGTCACAGTGCTCCACTCCCCCCCACCCCCCCCAGTGCTGTTGACTACAGTGCGCAAGTCATATTACATTTGCTTTGAGATAATTTATAGATAGCCTTTGTAGAACTGTGGAAAAGAAAAAAAAAATGTATAAAGGAGGCTTCTAGGAAAAAAAATACTATTTTAGCCAAGTATACCACCAAAAATATCCTCAGGAAGGCTGTTGGCTACATGAAAGTCATCAAGTATTAAAAAGAACATAATACAGCAATTAGAAAGGAAACATACAAGTCATCTGAATTATGATTACCCCTGGCAATTAATTATCAAATAAACATTGGCATAACATTTTTTTTCTTTATTGTTAACATCATCTTTCAAAGTGTATGCCTTTTTTCCCTGTTATTTGCACCAACCTTCTACTTTGAACACCACCTTACATCATGCTTGAACTCAGGTTATCTAAAGGTCACGACTTCCTACTACCAAATATTAATAGAACTATATTATAACTATATTACATTATGCAGAGCAAACAAATACGAGAGTTAGCATTAGTGTGCTGTTAATTCTCAGAATATTTCAAATACTTTCTTTTATTTTTACCTTAAGCACAGACAGGTTGACAACGACCTCCTGCCTTTCACCTAAACAGAAACCAGTATTTTACAAATTCTGTCACTCTTCTTGATTTTTTTTAAAGAAGTGCAAAGCAGGTGACAGAGCAAGCACTTTATTCACTCTTCTGAGACATTTGCATGAACCTGCATGACAGAAATTCCCTGACTGATCCAACTCTGAGACACTACAGGTTTTCAATCAAGCAGTATGTTCTAATACACCTACTCATTAGTATCTCTTTTCTATCATAATTTTTGGTGTCAGTACTTTGAACCTCACATGCTGTGTGATATGCTTTTCTTTTCATGGTGAGCTTTAGGTGCTTAGGTAGGTCACAGTAAACTTAGTTTCATGCCTCAATATAATTGTTAATAAAGTATTTGTACCAGCTTCATTCTGACAAAAATCTGAAAGCTAACAAGCTCTGGAACTACAGTGACTTCTGGCAGAACACAGTACCTTATGTGTGTAAGATTATTTGACATGACAAATATTTTACATGAATTAATTTTATATAGGTGACTTTATGCAAATATAAAATGTATCAATTAATTTGATAAAAGGACTTATGCAGGCCAAGCATTCATCTAACCATTTTGTTGGTGTGCCATCTTTGAGACAGTCATATAAATCTGTAGCAATTCATTTATAAGTCGATACCATGCCTACCTAGGTGGAGTAATGATATAAACTGCATATTCAAAACACATTACATGGGAAATTCTTTTCATTGAGGCTTAGTTTATAATTATTTGGAGGTCAAAAATGCAATCCATACTTTGTGGCATTCAAAGTAAATACAGAAAAACAATCAATGACAAAACTTAGGAATTCTACTGTTGGTTAATGAGGCATGTCTGCTCTGCAGTCTACTGCTGTAAGCATACCTGCTGTGTGCTTGGTTGTTTAACTGCTGTGCTACCATAAGTGCCACCAGTGCTGTCCTGGATAAGAACAGATATATTTGCAAATGCACAGGCTCCTTCTCTGCTGATAGGTCACCCATTAACTGAACATATTGAACACAAGCCACTAAAGGAAGAGAAATATGCTAAAATGTGAAAAGATATTATTTCACTTTCTTAATAAATAAGGAGTTGTGATGGAATATATATTGAGTCCTCTAAATTGACACTTATCTTGACAAAGGTATAACCTAGAGAAAAGATGAAATTGATTAGTATCTGTTTTAAGAATTATTTTACTAAACGACAATCAAAGCAAAATACGGGGTAAACCAGGTCATCTAAATCCTGACTGTATTTTTTCAGGCTAGCCTGACATGACCCACTTTCTGTCCCTAAATCCATCTCATGACCAAGCTCTGGCAGGAGTAATCCATTCAGATATCTGCTTCAGCATACCAAAAATGTATAAAGGAAACCACTTTGGGAAAGACAAGCTGTCAAATGCAAATTTAAACTAAGATAAGCGATGTAAAGCTTAAAGGAAATCAGGCTATAAGCAAGAAGGCCATTAGCAAAAAGAGTATCTGCTGAAAACAGAGAATAAGTAAGGAACTTGAAATATACTATGCAAATTCATTTTCAACCTTTGTCTTCTTCCACTGCTAAGTGGAAAAATGCTAACAATACACATCTTCATGAAACAGCTAACCAACTCCCAAGAAGATTAATCAACAGGAAGGAACTGCATCATGGAGGAGTTTAAAAAGATGGTACAGGTAGGTGTGAAATCACCCACACACGTTTGTATTTCATTTTCTTTTGCCATAAAGAGCAAGCCTGGAACAAGCATTGTATAGCTGCACGAATTAGGGCATACTCCCACCAGATGCATCATTTTTGATTGCTTTCAATCTCAATAAGATATAATTTAGTGCAGTACAGAGAATGTAAGGCATGGTTCTTTCATACCAAACACTGCAACATCATGCTTAAATCCGTATTGAAGTGATTCATCCCACACAGCTGCTACATCTTGTTTGGAAAACTTCCAGAAGTCTCAAAAGTAAGCCAGCAAGTCCACTCTAAGCGGTGCAGCATCATTTAACTATACCTGCTTGGGCCTGGACTTGGTTTGAACTTGTTCCTGCAGCACCCGTATCACAGATAACATGTCCAAAGAGACCCTTTTCTGGGTCTCCAGCTACACAAGCCAATCTGAAGTAAAAGTAAAGGTGAAAATAAAATACAATTATCAGGAAAACTTTTGCATGTAGTTTGGCACTGAGCAGACTCATTGTAGAAAAGCCTGGTTTAGACAGGAAGCTCTGCTCTCTCTATTTAATTTTTCTGATCCATTGCTGGGTATGAATATCCTCATGGGAAAACTGTCTTAAGAATCCAAAAATTTGTACATACTGGAATGTGCATCAAGTTTTCCAGTTGCTTCCACCCTTCCCTTCCCTTTTATTTCATTTAAGATAAAGAAATACATAAATCCATCAGAGAATGGAACTCCAAGGTCTGATGGCATTCAACTGCAGCTTAGAAGTAAACAAAACAAAACAGAAACAAAAAAAGCCCAGATAAAAAATGTTTAAAAATAAGTTTTGTATAAACAAAATAATACTCATCATGGAGCAATTTTAGCTTGTCAGCTTTGAATGTATTTATATGTAATCTAATTTTAGATTTGCAACAGAGTCAGTCTTTTCACTTCAGAGGCATTCATGTCTTGGAAAGCAAATTAAGTTATGCTTATTTTGCCAAGCTTCTCACTGTCTTGCCTTATTAAAAAAAAAAAAAAAGACTAAATATTTAACTAAGAAGGCTCGATACTCCATCTTTTCAGAGAAACAATCCCAAAAATGCCTTTCCTTACAAGATTTTTCTGAAGAATGTAAAATGGCAACCAAGAAGTAAGAAATTACAACAAAATTAATTGGCAAGTATATCTGCTCAGTAATAGGGGTGATAAGTACTGAAATCTGCTAAGTTGCTTCAGAATTATGGATATGAAACAAACCCTGAACTGAAATCATTTAAATATTTTGTAAATGGAATTTTGGTTTTCCCACTTTCATTGCCAAATCTCTAAATTAAAATCACACTGTCTTTCCAGAAGAAAGAAATAGTACTTTATTTATTTACAGATCTTATCCTCTATTATAATAAAAAATCCTATATTCCTTTTAGAGCTAAGATATAAACATGCTAGCCAAAGAAGCAAAGTAGAACATGAGGTAAGCAAACTTCCACACTGAATGCTACTTATGCTCCTAATAAGGATATGCAAAAAAAAAAAAAAAGAAAAAAAAAAAGGAAAAAGAAAAAGAAAAAGGTCCTGTCACTTACTAAAAATACTTTTTAATAACCTGCAGGTTTGAATACCAACCTTCTTTCTCCCCTTCTTCCTATGTTAGGAAGAATTATGCATTGTTTGGTGGTGCTGAATGAATGACACTGTCACCACAGAGTTGTCCCACAGTTTCACACACAAGAAAAAACAACCTGAAAGTCTCTGTGGGATCTTGCAGACTGTGCAAAGCTATAAATGGCAAGGTAGTTTCCTCTTTTCCACCAGGACATTTTACTCTTCTTCCACCTTAAAAGTTCACTTCAACCTTTTCCACCCATACTTGCACTAACTTTTCTTTGCTCAACACAGCCATATCTTGATGTTGTTAGATCGAACTGAAATATGAAAATGGCTGGAAACGATCTGTATCAGTTTTTTGCATGACAAGAGAAACAGCAGTCAGCCACCAAAAATCTCATTAGTTAAACTAAACTACAAGAGAGGTGCTTTACTTCCGAAAGTGAACAGTGTACTAGTGTACTAGTGAACAGCATGGACACCCCAAGAAAAAGCTGAGTATGGAAGATATATCAGTCTCTCACACAGACTCTTCTGTATTACAATTCACAAGGATTTTCATGGTTTTAACTTGCATTAACATCTATGTTGACAGTTTATTAGTCTGCAGCAGAGTTTTTCTGCACCAAAAGGTTAATCATCCAATGCTGAGTCTGTTATGAATAATGATTTAATAAGCTCCCAGGTCTGACAGCCAGAGTACCCTTCTCTCCAAATGATTAAAATCCACCAAAATTCACCTTATTTATTTCACCTGCAAGACAGAAAATTTGAACTGTTATTTATTTATTTATTTATTTTTCTCATGCATCAGTCTTTCACAAGAAACTTTTAAATCGAGACACAAAGAACAGCAAAGGAAAGCGGTAGTACCTAACTAGCGTGGATAATAGTATTTTCCAAAGTAGAATTTTCCTCTCATGCCATGAAAAAAAAAAAAATCTCCATTAATTTGTACTGTAACAGATGCTCTAAACAATTGGCTTGCTGCCAAAAAGAGCTTTGTTACTTTGGTGATGCATTTTGTCAGGAATTAAAAATATTCTTTCCATTTAGGAAGCCTCTCTGGGGAGGTGCTTTTTGCTTCACCTTCAACATGCAGCCAATAAAGAAGAGGTTCTTACACTAGGCTATACCCAACACCCAGGTCCACTGAGGCAACCAGGGACCAAAAGAGCCCACCACTGCCTCCGTTCGCCACGGACTCCGTTTGCAACGGAAGAAGGATTCACCCACAGACTACAGAACACTTCTGAACTCTAAGTATTTGTGATTTTTAGACTTTATTGACACATATTTCAACTGATTAGGTATTCAGAGCACAAGTGAAGTCCTGTAAATTACAAGTTTAAATTAAATTAGTCTTTTTACTTTTTCTAGTCAGAGGGAAAAAAAAAAAAGAGAGAGGGAATAAAATAATAAGAAAGGGAGTAAGTAGTAGCTACTTTACCCAGGTCCCCTAGTTTTTTATACTTTTTGAAGTCTAACTTAGTTAAAGGTCATTATCCTCTGAAGTGAGATGAGAAAGTTTATTTTTTTTTACAAAAAATACTTTTTTTTTTTTAAATCACGTTTTCCTAAAAAAAAAATTTGGAGAATGAAGATGATATGATGAGATGAAGATGAATGAAAGACATCTCAAATTTCCCAAACCTTACAAAAATAAATAAATAACCCACATGAAAACCACTCCTGCATTCAGGCATTATAATGCCTTTTCTTTTCAGTACATTTACTAAAACAGGCCAGGACATCAGCCCTAAAAGATTTATTATCCTAAAGACATAAATTTCTTCTCCAAAATAACTGTTAATATTTCTAGCTCAGAAACTACCATCATCATATATGCTTCAAAAAAATGAAGTCAAATCACACATGGCTTGCTTTAAGAAATACTGAGCATCTGCAAAATGCCTCCCTTTTGCTGAACAGGAAGCTGGAGGTATTCAGCATCCCTGACAAAAGTTCAAGGGTAGGAAATGAGGAAATAAAAACAATGCTCAGAAAATAAATACATTGGAATTATTGTTGCTATCCTTCTTTTCCTCTCTTTCTAAATCAAGCACTGAACATCTGCAATAGTCTGAAAAGAGATTAAAGAGTAAGACATGTTCAGGAACACATGGCTAGCACAGACAGATGTCCTCCAGTTTTTATCTGCTAACCTGCTGCTAGTAATATTTTTTGAAGAGAAATATATGTGTAAGCATATTTTCCTTCACCACCATCCCACCCACACATATTGCATATTAATTAAATAATTAATGATATCACCTGGGATCTTTGTCATTTTCATTCTACTTCATTTGCTACCAAGGAAAAAAGAAAAAGAAAGAAAAAAACAGTATGGAAGAAAGCAGCACTCCAATATGCTAACACAACATCCTACTACTTGATTTATAGCAATTCATTAGAGCTGTGCAGGAAGTGGTTTTCAGCCAGTTAAAACAAAATTGTCATCATCACCCTCCAATCCCTTTCTGCACTGGAGAGAACCATGACCTTTTGAAATTTTTCATGAAAATACGATCAAAGTATTCAAGAGTGCAGGGCTCTCAGCTGGGAACAAAGTGCTTCCTCTAAGACTCTTTTCAAGTCCGTTTGCTTACTAATTAAAACCAGTGATTAAAAATTTCATTCTCCTGTGCTGTAGGCAAGTACCATAATCACTAAATTATTGCGTATTTTGCATAACTACAAGATATTCCACCATAGATACAACAAAACTTTTTGAAGGAGTGTTGAAATTGGTATGTTACTCTCAAATGTCTTTTAAGAAAGCAGAAGTTTTGGAGAAAACAAAGTAGCGGCATCACCTCAATCACTGTGGTGTGGTTTTGGGTGCCACAATATAAGAAGCTTCTAAAAGTACCAGAGAACATTGAAAGGAAGGCTATGAAGATGGTGAAGGGTCTGGAGGGGAAGACATATGAGGAGCAGCTGAGGTCCCTGGGTTTGTTCAGCCCAGAGCAGAGCAGGCTGAGGGGAGGCATCATGACAGCCTGCAGTTCCCTCATGAGGGGAGCGGAGGGGCAGGCACTGAGCTCTGCTCTCTGGGGACAGCGACAGGACCCCAGGGAACTGCATGGAGCTGGGACAGGGGAGGGTCAGGATGGTTGTTAGAGAAAGGTTCTGCACCCAGAGGGTGGTCAGGCACTGCGACAGGCTCCCCAGGGCAGTGGTCGTAGCACTGAGCCTGATGGAGTTCAAGAAGCATTTGGAAAATGCTTTCAGCAGTATGGGTCTGATTTTTGGGTGGTCCTGTATGGACTCAGGAGTCGGACATGATGATCCTTGAGGATCCCTTCCAACTTGGAATATTCTGCAATTCTATGATTCTACATATTCAAATTTATGTAGCTCCAAGGTGTTACTACTTCACTAAAATTATTTGACCAAGAAATTGCATTAATGTCTCAGTTGGCTGAGACAGAATCTATTTCTAGTTTCACATAAAACAAAACAAAACAAAACAAAACAAAAAGCCAATTGATGAAGGAAATAAAATTTCCAACACTTCCTTTTCATTCAACAATGATCTAAATCCCTGCAACTCATGCAACTTCTGAGCCAGAAATAGGGTCACTTTACCTCCCTGAACAAGGAAGCAGTTGTTTCCCTGATTTAAAAATGGCAGAGTGATGCATTTTCAAAAATTCTGATTCTTCTTCCTAGATAGTATCAGAAAACAAATTCAATCCAAAAAAAAAAAAAATGTCTCTTTTACTTACTAATTAGGACATATTTTAAGACCACTGTGAAATCTCCAGAAAACATTCCTGGTAAGCTTTTGGACAGTGGTGTAAACACTGAAGTCTATCTCCTCTCTAATCCTTTTCTTCCTCATCCAGAGAAGACTTATTTCAGGACCCTAACACATTGATAACAGAGAAACTATTAAAAATTTTATATATATATATATATATTTATACATATATATCTCCAGAACAGGATCGCAGAATCACACATAATCACAGAATCACAGAATTGTAGGGGTTGGAAGTTACCTCAAGAGATCATCGAGTCCAAACCCCCTGCCAAAGCAGGTTCCCTAGCGCAGGTTGCCCAGGTAGGCATCCAGACAGGCCTTGAATATCTCCAGAGAAGGAGACTCCACAACCTCCCTGGGCAGCCTGTTCCAGTGCTCCATCACCCTCACCATGAAGAAGTTCTTTCGCATGCTGGTGTGGAACTTCCTGTGATCCATTTTGTGGCCATTGCCCCTTGTCCTGTCCCCACAAACCACCTGCCCAGAATGACAATGGCAAAAGGAAATCAGTTTATGGTGAAGGGCAATACCATCCATTGCCAGGACTTCCAGGCACACCAGGAGCTCTTGCAACAGCAGTGGTTTGGAAACAACCCCATCAAAGAGCTCTGGCTGAAACCGGGAACAAGGTGAAAGCTAAGCAGAACCTACTTATTTGCATGTTTGGTAACATTTGGTGTATTTCTCCCAAATCAAATCACACTGTAAAGATGCAAAAAAAAAAAAAAAAAAAAGCATTACGCTTACATTCCTTTTCAAGAAAAAATGTAGGCAACCCAGGAGTCCTGGGAATCGGGATGTAACTTCTGCAAGGTCTGTCTGCTCACTTCTTTGATTTGCAAGTGAAAAGTTCCACATAGGAAGCCCTCTATGAAACTCCCTATGGACTGGTGTCATCACACCCTTTTCAAATTAGTAAACAACACTAGGGCTGTTGAAGGACACTGCCAAGCCAGATATGTGAGAGGCAGAGGACAGTATAAGAAATACCAGCCTGACCGAATACTTTCTTCCCCTACAGTCCACTGGCAGTTCTCTATGAAGAGCACCCCTTAATTCCTGGAAGAACTCAATACTGTCTTTATGAACGTCAGGTCATGCTGTCATCAGTTAAGCCCAGACAACACACATGGAACGCAGCAGAAATGCTTTGTACTAATGCCTACCTGAGCAAGTCCCACATGGAGACCAAGAAACTCTGTCAGGCTTCATTTCCAATGCTCTCTGGAAGATGACAGCTGTTTTTGTGGATTACACAAAGATTTCCAAATTGATTCCTTTTTCTCCTTCTCTCAAACAATACTCTCCTTTGTTTAACCCGTTTACCTACCTTGTATATCGCAAATTTGGAAATCTTTCTCCTGTAGTGCTTAATAGGGACATTTGCATAAGGATCTCTGCCTCAAGATAAATGCTTTTAACTGTAGCAATAATTTTGCTTTTTTGAGTAATGGAAAAGTAGAATGGTTTTTAGCCTTCCAATTTCTAATATATTTAGATGAAATTTAGAAAAAAAAAAAAAGTGAATTCAAGAAATTGGTTAAGTGCTCCCAAGAGATCTAAATTGCCCCAAATTGATATGCAGATGAAAAAGAAAACAAGGATGAAAATGAGGAAGTGACAAGCTTAAGACAGTAGCTTAAATGAGTAAGAACAGTAGCTTCTGAGAATATTTAGCCTAATTGTCTGAAAACAAATGATATACGTGCAGATGGCACCTAAACTGAGCTTTCAAACACTACTTATTACAATATTAAAATTGTCAAACCACTCTGGAAAGCTGAAAAATATTTCCTGAGTTACTGTTTCTTCTCTGATTGCAAGCAAGACAGAAGATAGGGTAGGAAAGGTAATGTAGGGAAGAAATGCCAGCCACGTGCTAACACATATTAACTCTAAACAAGGAATGGGAGGCTTACCTCTCCAAAACCACTTGGACTGGTAAAACCACTAAAGTTGTTTCCAAAGCTGTGTTTGCATTTTAGTCATGTTTTTCCATTTCCCCTTTCTTTTTATATGCCCACCTCAAGCTAGATGAAACCTTCAGGAAAAAAAAAAAAGAAAAAAAAAGAAAAAAAAAAGGCCATTTTCCACACATATATTCTGCACAGAGCCAAAATACAATCTGAAAAAGAACAATTGCACTTCAAAATACTTGAAAAATAAATATTTCTAGATGACACATTTTTATAGGTTTATGCTTTTTAATGGGGTTCTTAAAGGTATTTTTCTTCAGGAGTCACTGACTTGACATGTTGCTGATGCTTATTTCACAGAAACAAATTAAGCTGGCTGCAACCACGCTGAGAAGTCAGAGAGAGCTCAGAAAGAAGCATATTCATAAGGGTGAAGAGTAACTGCCTGAACTTTCTGAGCTGCCAGCTACGAAACAAGCAGCAACCCAGCCAAAATGAAACATATCTTCCAGCTTCAAACATGACATGTCTCTACCATAATACTGGAAATCAAACAAACCAGTTTTCTTGTTTGTTTGTTTTGAGTTTTTGTTTGTTTGATTGTTGCATGCTCTGAGATACCCACACTGGGAGACTCCCTTCCAAGCTTCTAATAAACAATGAGAAAATCCACCCATATGACATCTTGACATCAGCATGCTATTTGTTTCACTTTCCCAACTCAATAATATAATCATACATAAATATGTGTTAGGATAATTTTCTATGCCATTTATATATGATTGTCTAAGTGTTAGCTCAAATGCTTCCTGTTCTATCTACACAGTTCAGTAAGATTTCTGGAGCTGATGTGCAGCACCCTCAGTTCATAAGTCAAAAGAACTGGTCTGTAACAGCAGCCTGAGATTTATCCTTAGTATCTCTAAATCTATTTAAAGCTTCAAGGCGATTCTTAGCCAATAATACACTAGAGCACCTTAAAAATAGCAAGTAGCTAGAAGAACACACTTACAAAACAAGAATTTCTTCCATAGAAAGAGGCGACTTAATTTTTCCTTATGAGTCACAGGCTTTTATTCAATGCTCACTTCAAACTATTTTAGAAAGGACTATAAAACACTATTAAGCCAACTTGTTTTAATTCCTTTAACTAGTAAACGTATTTAAATTACAGCACAGAAAGGAAATTGAACTGAAAAATACTTCTAGTATAGCCTCTTTTGGTTAGCTATGTCATAGGTTTCCTGCTCTTCTGCCTCTCTAACCAAATGACAACTAATAAATATCATACGAATTTTATACTTTATAGTTAAGTATATAATTAGAAAACATTGATGAGTGACGTAATAAAAACCATTTCATTTTCAATTCATGGTGTTAGGAGTTAAAACGTTTTTTTTTAAACACAAGAAAAAAAATAATTTCATTTGACATATTCTGCACTCTCAAGATCCTATGACACCAAATTTTCATGGAATCACAAAATCACAGAATGGTTGGCATTGACAGAGACCTCTGGACGGACCTCATCTGGTCCAGGACCAACTACAGCTGCTTTACCCAGGAACATGTCCAAGCTTCTGCCAAGGAACATGTCCAAGCTTTTGAACATCTCCAAGGATGGAGATCTCCACAACTTCTCTGGGCAACCTGTGCCAGGGTTCAGTCATCCTCACAGTGATGAAGTGCTTCCTGATGTTCAGATGGAACCTCCTATGTTCCAGTTCATTCCCATTGTCTCTTGAAAGAGAAGAGAAATCTTACATGTTCAGTGTATGATACACAAAGAAAACTCCTATGCCAGATGCAAATGTTGTTTAATGAATTTATGCTATATCACTTCATGTCTCTTTTCTATCAGTTTGTTTTGTCATGCCGCTAGACCTGCAGACTCGTTATGATTTTCCTTATATTTTCTTCATCTTGAACTGACAGTAGCTTGCTAAAATAATGGCATTCACTTTAAAGATCAGCTCTTCTGTATCAGCCTCCTATTAGTTATCCCTTATACAAGAATCCCACTGTTGTTCTCTATTTTGATTGTGGCATTAAAAGTAGGACACCAGCAAAATAATATTGAACACTAAAGAGTAAGGCACAAGCTATGTTCAGAAACATGAAAACAGATGTTATAGGTTGTGACTGCATTAAAATTTCTCTCCCTAAACACTTTAAGACCTTGAAATAACTTCAAAAAGTGTTCCACTATACTTAGCATTCAGATAAGCTCACTCTTACCAAGTTAAATAAGGAATTTTACTCATTATAGGCAATAGTTAGCAGTCCTTTAATCACTGTCTTCTTATCTTGCCATGTAAAGGCTTAAGCAGTATAACCTCACTAAATTAATTATGCTTCTCAATGCATTTATGTACTTAAATATGTATATAATGATCAAATACTAGTATTTGACTATGGAGAACATTCTGATTTGTGCTTTGTTTTTGACTTTCACAAGTTTATTAGTTGGAGAAGAAAAGCCATAAGAGCAGAAACACAGAAAATAAATTATTAAAATAAAAAGAAAAAAAAAATTGAATGCTGACAATGCAGTCTTGAAAGGCTCAACTACCGAAAATGAATGCTTCCAAACTTGAAATTACTATACGTGACCACTGAGACTACGATAGCATTTGAAATCTCTAATTTTCAGTTACTTTGCTAATTATTTATCTTCCTCTCCCATTAAGAGATTAGTAACAACAACAAAAAAATAAAAAAGAGAGAGCCAATGCAACATACTTTTTTTTTTTTTCTTTGCCTGATCACTAGAAAACAACCCCCAGTTTCAGGATCTTATTATAATTTACTACTTGCCAAGTTTCTATTAGACAGCTTCTTTACGTGGAAAGGGAGTACGGGGAGAAAAAAAAAAAAAAGTCATTCTTAAAAGCATGCATTTCTCTTGCTCTACCCTTAACACTGGTTTTCTCAACATTAGCTTCCAGGAACTTGCTTTTGTTTTCTCAGCTTTTTTCTGATGACAAGTCATGTTGTGATAAGTCACATCAGGCTGCATCAGTCATGCAGCAAATGCACTGAAAGTCTGAAAAACGCTTTTGACATACTTAGAGCAGTAAAGAACTTAAAACAGGTTTCACAGAAATAAATAAATAAATAAATAAATAAATAAATAAATAAAATAAAATTATGCCTGCATGGTCTGGAAAAAATATGTACAGCATTAATGGCCAGTGTAATCCCTCAGTTAACCCTGATCATTCACTGGAGCATAATTCATTCCTGATGTTTGTCCAAGAAAGAATTTTCAGACTTTCTTCTTTTTAGTCTTCTGATAAGGAGGACATGCCCCAAAATCAATCTGCAAAGGCAAAAGCAATAGATTTGAGCAAAACATCTGTGCATACACATAAACGAACCCAGAAGACATACTGTTCTGTATATAACATACTTTAAAACATCCTTCCTGCTAGCTGACTAGTAATACCTCATTGCAGCCTGCACTAAAAATAGTGTTTTCAAAGCTCAAGTAGTAAGTCTCCTCAAAAAAATCAGGAGTGCAATTAACATACAAGATACCTTTCAACTTGGAGAACCATGATCAAACAATAACAGTCATATAAGCAGGAGTGTAAAAACACATTAGAATAGTTTTTAAAAATTACTATCAGTAAAATACAGTCTCCCTGAAACAGATGCTACATACAACCAGATAGATATATAGCTGGAAAGGGAGAACTCAGGAGGATTTCTTCTCCAGAAACACTAGATGCTATAATGTTCATTCCCTTAACACATGACATAATCAGAAGTGCATATATCTCCTCTTAGCATATCTGCTCAGGTCCACTCTGACAACTTCATCCAAATGACACCACTTTAAAACTTCAAACAACCCTGACAGAAGCTGTTTAGGCTCCCTTCCTCCAGGAAAACACTTTGCAAGCTGTTGCAATTGCTGATTTTTAAGGCAGAGGGGTCCTAAGAACATTTCTCATAAAACCTAGCATTTGTACATTCAAAGATGAACTGACAAGATCAAACATACATACAGAATCATACATTTGAATATCTTTGTTCTTGATTTTTACAGCGTTTTAGGTCTTGCTCAGTAAATACACCCTTGCAATGATGATGGCCAGAAATCTCTGAATCTTTGACATTCACTTATCATGAAAGGGGTGACAAAAATGCCAGCATTTGACTTTGGGTTCAGGTTTTACAATTTTTTTTAAGAAAAACAAACAAACATACATCACAAAGCATGGTATAACAATGACAGCTAGTAAATGGGGAATATGACAGTGCAGCTATGTTGAAAGGAAACTGGCTTGTATGGGGTTGACATTGACTTGAAAAAACAGAGTAGATTTAGCTATGAGTGTGTAGAGAGACTACTGTTCTGGTTTAACCTACAGTCACTTGCTCCTTCCCTCCACATTCAAACTGTCAGTAGGACAGGGGAGAGAACTGAAAACTGCAAGAACTCTTTGGTCAGGGACAGTCCAAAACGAAAACAAGGAGAAAAAAATAGGCTAAAAACCAACAACAAGTAGAATATACAAAACAAGTGATGCAGAACACAATTGCTCACTCACCACCAGCCGACCAATGCCCAGCCACTCTCTGAGCAACAGCATCTCCCACAGCCAACTCCCCCAGTTTTATTGCTGACCATGTCGCCACATGGTACAGGACACCCCTTTGGTCCATTTGGGCCAGCTGTCTTGGCTGTGTCCCTCCCAGCTCCTGGTGCACCCCCAGCCTCTTCACTGGTGGGGCAGCACCAGAAGCTGGAAAGGCCTTGGCCCTGTGTGAATGACTGAAGCATTGGTGTGTTATCAGCACTATTCACATCCTAAATCTAAAACACAGCACCATACCAGCCACTAGGAAGAAAATTAACTCTATACCAGCCAAAGCCAGGACAACCACTTATAAGAAGTTTCTGTAGTTGATAGTCATGTGGTGGGTAAGTAATGGAGAAAAGAAAGATCCAGTGATGTCATCTGTCCACTAGGATTTCTGGCTTTGCTAGAGAAGGCTGAAATTAACTGGGAGGAGGTGAGCCATCAATACCATTTCCAGCATTGAGTTCTTATCTTAGAGACGTGTTCTGTTGCCATTGACAACAGAATCTTGCCTTCCATTTCTCAAGACAGAGTGGAGAAAGGGCAGTAGCAGAAGAACGTAGTTATTCTATTATCTATTACATTTGTTGATTATGCTGGGCACTCTTAGTCACACATCTTGCTGAACAGTTTTCATAATTGTTACAGGCCAAAAACCACTGTTGTGCTCTGGATGTAGAAAGCTTACGAAAAATATCACTAACTGCTAGACAGTCGACGGCAACTGTAGGTTATTACAACATCCTTTTCCCAAGCACTGAGGAAAAAAAAAATTGCCTTCACCAGAACTTTCCAAAGTAGAGTTGCAATGAATACTTACCTGCCATGTATTTTTAAAAGAAGTTCCTCTCTGTATACTTTTATTGGAACTCCTTTTCAAGCATCACCTGTTTTGTTTTCCCTTCTCAGTTTTACACTGTATGCTCTCACTCAGGCTGGCAGGGAGAATGGCAATAACAGAGTTTCCATCATTAGCTCATAACGTTAAATTTACAAGTCAGAATTCATGGACTTTCTCCAATGATATCCCACAGAGGTAGGTTTCTGTGAAAAAACCACTACCTCCTACAAAAATATGTGAAAGTTTGTAGCTGAACTAATACTGAATAATACTGTTTTCTTGTGCTTCCAATTAATACTCACCGATTGATTTCTGTCTTAACCTGACAGCACAAGCCATTGGGGAATTTTCTTCTATGTTATCTGGTATAATATGGTACTGAGAAATGACTGAATAACATGAATAATTTTGAATCACAAAGTACTTGTGGAAGCAGCCTGTGGATTTCCTTCTCTTCACCACTCAGTTACTGATTGAGACTATTCCACTTTCCAGCCTGAGGTATTTTGTTTTAAGCAGCAGTACAAATACTTACATAAAACCTAGGAAGCCTGGTAGCAGACTATGGTTGTCCCTGTTCCAAAATTAGGCAGCTGTGTACAGACTCTCTCAGCTGTTGTTTTCAGTTCTGCTTTTCCTCCTGAACTAAAATATTTCACATAAAGAACTTTTAGAGGTCAAGTCACTCCTTTCCCCCCATCCCACCCAGTCCCCACAATCCTTTAGATCTGCATTTCTCCTGAGGACATGCTGAAGCATTCACCTGTTCACAGGATAAGGACTTTCAATGAATACAAGAACAGCATAGTTGCTCAAAATAAAATATTTTGTGTATATCTCTCAAGTGAATGAGGCTCAAAGTGTCTCATATTAAGGCTTGTAATTGATATTTCTCATCTATTTCTAAAATGTCTCTATTGTGTTACTTTGACTTTACCTTAGTTGTAGGTTCTCCCCTCCTCTACTGCTCTAGATATTTGTTCCCTACAGTGCTGATTTTAGGGTTTCTTTAAAGTCAGTCAATTATCAAATTCACAAGAGGTCACAGAAATTTTAAAAAAAAATTAAGATCACCCTCTTGGAAACATGTGTACACTACTGATTTAATATATTCCTTTTCTTTCTTTTATTGTCATCTCTTTTCTTATAAAGATGAATATAATATTGTTTAGTGATAAGCTCTTAATATGAACATCCTATCAGACCTGTTAAAATAGTCATTTTCTACTAATTACCACAATCTTCCAATTCTGGAGACTGGATTACCTCTCATGAAAGCCAGAATAAAATTCATGCCCTAACAAACTCTCTTGGTTTCCAGGGTAAAGGCCATCACAATATATTGACAATTCAGTGTTCTTGCTGAGCATAAGAACATCAAGTTGGTGCTGCTGGAAAGCTCGATATGTCCCTCTGAAGCTGCATCAAAGCACTCACTGAAATCTACCCCTTACCTACGGAAAACTAAAGCCCGATGCCCGCTTAGACTTGAACCTGGCATAGTGCTAAAAAAAACCACTAGTGCACTCTGAATGAAACAGTTTATTAATTTTTTTAAGCAATCATTTGATCACTATGTCAAACTTCAAGAAAAAAAAATATTTACAAAAAAATGGTCATGTTTGCTATGGCTGTGCAATCTAATGGAAAGCTGGCAGGAAAGAAAAAAACACCTTTGAACCTCACAAAAAAGAAACCTGCCAGGTATCAACCAAGTAGGCTGATCACACATCAAACCTGTGCTACCCAGCGACTCACCTAGCACACTTTTCATTAGAAACCAAAGCAAAGGAAATAACCCATGGTTTTCATACTGTTTTGGACTAGGTCCAAACACACTCTAATAATGCTAACAAATAAGTATCTCATTCATATGACATGATTCCATTTTTTGCATGTAAATGGAGAATCCTAGGGAAAAAAAACAGTAAAGCTTTAACTATTTTATAGTCACCCACAGAACCTAAAGACTACAACGTGATTATGTGTTTCCTCAGACAGGACAAGGACTATGTGCTACACCTTGTTCTCAGCATACAGGTTTTCTATTAAAGACAAAATAATAAGAATTAGTCATCTATTAATCAAAATAACATACCAACATACACTCCTTTTTTCCTTCCCCCCCGCCCCCTCCTTATACACTTTGCAATAAAAGACCTTTACGTTGTGTGTAGGTATCTGGGTGTTGGCAACATGACTGTATGGTGGCCTCTGTGAGGAGAGGCCAGGGCTGTCCCATGCTGGACACAGCAGTTTCCAACAGCCCCACCACAAAGCACAGCTGAGCACATCAACCAAGTGTGTGGTACCTCTGGGAAAGTGTATTTTAGAAAGGGTAAATATGCTGGAACAGCTCATGAGAGGAGTGAGGAAATGTGAGAGAAGCAATCCTGCAGACCCTAAGGTCAGTGAAGAAGGAGGGGGAAGAGGTGTTCCTGGTATTGGAACAGAGATTCCCCTGCCCATGGAGAGGTCCATGGTGGAGTAGGTTGTCTCCCTACTGCCCATGGAAGACAATGTCAGGACACTTACCCCATGCTGCAGCCCATGGAGAGAAGCCCATACAGGAGCAGGCTGCCTGGTGGGGACTGCAGCCTATGAGGGACCCATGGTGGAGCACTCTGTTCCTGATAGACTGTACCCAATGGAGAGGACACATGCTGGTCAGTTCCTGAAGGACAGCAGTCCATGGAAGAACCCACATTGGAGCTGTTTGTGAAGGACTGTATCCCATGGGAAGGACTCACACTGGAGCAGGGGAGAAGTGTGAGGAAGCCGGAGAGGCACAGAATAACTGTTAAGGACTGACCACAACCCCCATTCTCCATCCCCCTGCACCACTCTTGTTAGAGGAGTCAGGAATGAAGGAGTGAAGTAGAGCTCAAGAAGAAGAGCAAAATGGCGGGAATAATTTCTCCTCAAAACCATAAGCTGTTTCATATCTCCATTTGAATTATGAATGATCTGCCTTTGAATCCAGCTCTAAATGAACGACAAACTCATTTCAAATACCATGCAGGCTATGGTGCAGAACTAAGACCCTTCTGTACATACACTGTTCCTTACCTTAGAGCAGAATCCTGCTTTCCAAGAATCCAACACAAAATCTTTTGTGTCCTAATGGCAAATAACATCTGAAATAAGGAATTGTGTGTAGCAAATTTCCTGGTGCACTCCTGTCCCCAGCATTGAAGGGGCAGTGGCATAACAGTGGCATCAGCAGATCTGATAACATACATAGGGGCAGCTCTAACATTCAACGAGGGCTATTAACTGAGATTCTGAAACTGAACAAAGCGCCTTGGACTGCATCACACTACCAACAGTCACCACACACTCAGGATTTTGTTCTGATGAATGAACTACATGCATCAGCTTTCTGCAATATTTTGGTAATGAGTAAGAGTTATAAGAATAGAAGACTGCCGAGGACAATCCCATTATTGCTGCCTGTGTTAGCCATTTAACCCACACGCCAGAAATTAATGGAAGTGTTGGACTGAACTGTTAGAATATGTGTAGTGACTTATAAGGAGACATGCCTTGTCACAGAATCGCAGAATCACAGAATGGGCAAGGTTGGAAGGGACCTCTGAGGATCATCTAGTCCAATCCCCCTGCCAAGCAGGATCACCTAGAGCACGTTGTGCAGGATGGCATCCAGGCTGGTTTTGAATATCTCCAGAGAAGAAGACTCCACAACCTCCCTGGGCAACCTGTCCCAGTGCTCTGTCACCCTCAAAGTACAGAAGTGCCCCTCAGATTCAGCCAGAACTTCTGATGCTTCAGTTTGTGCCCGTCGCCGCTCATCCTGTCTCTGGGCACAACTGAAAAGAGACTGGCTCCATCCTCTCAACACCCTCCCCTCAGATATTTATACACATTGATGAGCTCTCCCCTCAGTAGTCTCTTTTCCAGGCTAAACAGGCCCAGTTCTCTCAGCCTGTCCTTGTACGACAGGTGCTGCAGTCCTCTCGTCATCTTAGCAGCCTTCCACTGGACTCGCTTCAGTAGTTCTACGTCCCTCTTGTACTGGGGAGCCCAGAACTGGACACAAGACTCCAGGTGTGTCCTCACCAGGGCTGAGGAGAGGGGGAGGATCACCTCCCTTGTCCTGCTGGCAACACTCTTCCAAATGCCCTCACTGTTACTCTGATTTCTTCCATCTACCCTTTTTGATACCTGTTGTTTGCTTCATGCTCCATGTTTCACATGTACCCACCCTCAGAAAATGGCACTTTTTAGATCTGATCATCTTCCCAACACTTTTGTATAGCTTATTCACCTGGTTTGAACCATTTGTAGCAGCTTCTATAAGTAGGAGAGTGGAAAACCAGTCAATTAGGTTACACTCAAAGCTAAGGATAACTCCACAGAGATGATGTTTCTGCCAAACTCCATCCACTCCAACTGTTAAGAGAGTCCTCCTTTTTTGAGACGCCTCTTCTCCCAACACTGCTCCTGCTTTTTCTCATCTGTTCCTCTGTCTGTACGTGCATAAATTACTAGCTTACAATAAACAATAGAATATTTTAGTACAAGCTAATTAAAATATCATCATTCTAGAAAAGAGCCCAGAAAGAGCAGCAGATCATGAAACTTCAAGTTTTATTTGTTTGAAATTCAGGAGAACACAAAGATTTTTTCATCATGATTAAAACAGTTATGGAGCTGCCGTTTTAAACCACTTGAAATGTGTGAATCAAAGTCATATGAAGTACTGCTGGCTACACTAACTATTCAATCACCAAGTCTCAAAGACAGTGGGAAAGGCAGAAAGGCTTGAGAGGAAAAGAAGATTCTGGGGAGGGGAGGTGGGGTGTACCTCAATGACAAGCATAGGAAGAAAGAAGCAGTAGTGAGCAATTAAGTCAACTGTATGACTCTAGAGAATAAGCATACACTACATTATAAACACATTATTCTTAGGCACACAAACACCAAAAAGACCTTTTTAATGGGTTCTCTAAGTGACAATTGCTTCAACCATGTTTAGCAATTGCTAATATTTGAAATAAGTTTAAAATTAAAACACAGGTTTCTTACTCTGTAATCATCACTTCATATAATGATGTAATTTATAACTTCAGGTATACAGATTGAAATTATTACCTGCGACACAACATTAATAACAAAAGTCTTACACATAATATTTAAAACACCAACATTCTCACTGCCCAAATCTATGCAATGGTTAGACACTTATTCCAGTAAACACTTTAAGAAAAAAAAAAAAAAAAAGTTTTGTCCAAATCCCAGTAATCTTTCAAACAGGATCACACTTGCCAGAGGAGGATTTTAGAGTACAATGCTGGACAAGAGTGACAGTAGGACTCGTATGCCCGATTGATCCAGAGATCAATCTCCACAAAAGGGACTGCCTGTGGCAGATTGCTTCTACTGGCCCATAGCCCACCAAAACATCCATGCTTTTGCATCTGTCATCCTAAGGACAATCTGATACACTACTAGAATCTAACCAGCATGATCACTCACCCCCTTTTGAATCTGTAGGTCATGTACTTCAAGGAATCTCCTACAGCTCATGTAAAGTGGAAGAGCTGTTATTTTACTGTATAGCTGATGGGGAGTACTGAAGCCTGAAGCCACAGTGGGTTATGCAGCCAAAACCACCAGTGTTTGGCCTAACTCTGCAGCACAGAAGACATGGCATATTAGTTTATGAAATATTATGAAAGATGAGTTTTACATTAAAATGCCAATGAACTGTAACAACCTCTTGACAGAAGGGTGATATAAGATGATGTCAATCCTGCTTCAGACCAATGTCAATAACACACTCACCTTTTTAAATGATTTAAATTTTATCATCATACTTGGATCTCATCCTTATTGATACTGTTTATACAGTAATTTCTTCTTTTTATTTTTGAGCACAACATGACAACAAAATGACAGAATGAGCCATAGAAAGAACAAAACCTGAAAGCCTTTGGCAATAAGCATTGGCAAATTTAGTGCATTATGTCCTAGAACTCCTGTATATTTATTCAGCTCAGTCACAAGCCTTCATTTCAAAAGCTCTGGGTATGGTGGACAGTCCCTGCAGATGTCTGTTATGTAACACAGTGTAGAAGCAAGACATCTTTGAACAAGACAAAGCAACACGTAAATGTATTATCTGTATAAACTATCTGCTCAGTGAGGGAGCAGATTCTAAATGGTATCATTTACAAAGAAGACAGGGATTGTATTCAGTAGCTTTATACCATCTTGCACGTGATGTAATGCTACCATTTATTTGCAAGACGGATCTGATGGACGCTCTAAGAGCAAACTTTCAAGCTCCTGAAAGGCAAAAAAAATTGCAATAATTATCCATAAAAGCTTAGTGGAAAATTTTCTTCCATTGGTTCTATTAAAAAGTAATTAGCACCTGTACAACCGCCAAAAATTGGCAATTAACATTGCTGCATAAGAGAACACTGGTACTTAATCTGGTTAGTGTTCTCAAGAAACCCTCTAATGCACTAATGCTATCTGTCTATCCATCTATCTGAGGTACTTATACGGCCGCCATTACCATATTATATAGGCATTTTACAACCTTTAGTGCAGTTATCTTTACAGCACCCTGGTGAGGTCAGAGAAATATAGTTAAACCAAGTACAAAAATGTGGAGCTGAGTTTAGGCTATAATGTTACACAGCATTTAGTTTTCAAAATTCTTAGTCAGGAGGTGTTTCGGCACGCACTACATTTTTAATAAAACCTACAACCAGGTCAAGCAAGGAAAAATAATTAATTTCAGTGTTTCATTTGAGATATAAAAGCCATTTTACAAGTTAAAATGGTTTCCGAACAGTACCTATTAGAGCCCAAGTCTAAAGACTGAACCAAGACTTGTTTTGGATGTTTCCTACAGTAATAATCCCCAATTCCCACTGAATTTAATCTCCACATTCTCCTTCATCTATTGCAACTGAAGAGGTGGTATTTTTACCATATGAACATATGCACATTCAATGGAAGGACAGCAACAGTTGGGCAAGAAAGCTCAAAAACGAACCTTGAAAAAGCCAGATCTTCAACACTGCCGCAATGATTACCTAGAGACGTAACTAAAAGTTCAGAAAGAAACCAGATTTAAAAAGAAAACAGGTACAACGGAGCAGCTTTATTTGTGCATGACTGTATGTAATGGAAGAAAAAAATTAGATTTAGTAAAATCAACAAAAGACTGGAATCATTTTTTTTCAGTTTCAACTGCTGACTAAGGCATAATCCGCACGAACCAGAGGGTGGTGATCAGTGGAGAACAGTCTAGCTGGAGGACAGCCATTTGCAGTCTACCTCAGGCACGAACAATACGGTGTCTGATCCTGTTTAGCATCTTAATGTTCTAGATGATGGGGCAGGGTGTACCTTCTCCAACTTTGCAGATGACACAAAAATGGGAGTACTGGCTGATACATCCAAAGAGACCTGGATAGGATGGAGAAATGGCCTGAGAGGAACCTCATGAAGTTAGCAAGGGGAAGTGCAGCATCTGGCACCTGGGGAGGAACAACCCCAGGCACACAATACAGGTGGGGAAAGCAACTTGGCAGAAGAAGACCTGGGGGTTCTGATAGCTGCCATGATGAATACAGCCTTGTGCCCTTGTTTATTGGTTTTGGCCAAGATAACTTTCTTCATAGTTAAGGTCTTTCTGTCTTCTCCCTACCCTGAGCTGCCCTGACTGCAGCACCCCTCCAGTGCTGTCTCTGTACCGGAAGAGAGCTGGGGCAGTCACCCCCAAGGTCTGGCCTCTCCCTACGGCCATTTCTCCAGGGCCTGGGGCTGGGGCTGGGTTGCCTGTCTGCCCAGCAACAAGCCCAGTGGGAGGAGTTTGGCACTGGCTTCCATCTTGCCTCATGTCCCCTTACTGCACTGCGAAGAGCAGCTGCTCTCAAGGAGCTCCAGGAGCAGAAGGAGATCTGAGAGGGAGAAGCTGTGATTGACAATAAGAATGTTTGTTCATTATTTTGCTACATTAAGGGAACAAAGGGAGTTGCTCAAACAGTGGTTGAAATGCTGAGACATCCCCCAGAAACAGGATGTCTTGGATACATGGCTAAGGGAACATTGTATAAGTACTAGATTGCTAAAGGGATAACCAACTTCCCTGTCTTGAGGACTAACATAACCAAATAAGGAAGAGAGAGAGAGATGAGAGAGGGAAATGAGGAAGACTACTACTACTGCCTTCATCTGTGCGACCACCAGAGGGACAGAGACGACCCCCTAGCAACAATTGACGCAGCCGCGTAGAAGAAAGCCACGTAACCCCGGAAGAGCCTGATGATAAAAGGGGACTGCAAAAGGGGGAAGCTGCGTGCCGTTTGGAGGAGCATGGGCTCCCCAGCCGCCCAGCGCTGTTTTGCTTGCTGATCGCTTACTCAATAAACTAATTGACTTAATTCAAATTCTCTCTGACTAAGAGTAATTTATAACAGAAGCCTGGGCTCCACTACCTTCCCAAACCCTATTCTCATCACTCCAGCAGCACAGACCTTGGGTCTGAGCAGTGCCATACTGTGCCAGTGCCCAGAGGACACCGGACAGGGACACCAGGCCTAGGTCAGCTCCACATTGGAGCTGGGGCTCAGCGCCACGAGGGCTTGCAGGGACAGGCAGCCGGTGGTGACATAACCTGACATCTTGGGGCACCAGCAGAGCCTGGCCCAGCATGCCCACAAGGCCTGCAGGTGGAGCAAGGTTTGGCTGGGTGCTTTGTGCTGTGGCTCTGCTGGCAGCAGCTGTCAGTGCCCATCCCCGCAACCATCTCCTGTGCTTCCCCAGCCCTGAGGCAGCCAGGGCCCCGCAGGGCATGCTTGCAACAGCGCAGGTGAGCTGCATGGGGACACATGGCCTGCAGCAGCCATGGGGTGGGCACTGGGGCTTGGGGAGCACAGGATAAACCTGCAGCAGGGCTGGGAGGGTTTCCTGGTGAGGTACTGGGGCATTTCTTCCATCCATTGTTGTTGCAGCAAATGACTGTGGCTGCTTTCTCTCTTCTAGCATGTGACACCCTTTCCCAGATGGGGCTCCAGCACACGGAAGGAGCTCCTCATTCTCAGCTCTCCTGAGCCTGCTGCACTGCACACTGGTCCTGGTCATGCTGTCGCACTGGACCTGTGCCATTTGCCACAACACCAGTGACAACCTGGCCATTGTCCTGCCACTTCTGTATCCATTCTGCTTTGGATGTCTGACGAAGAGGGCCAAGCAGAAAGTAGACTGCCACTCTCCACAGGGCAAATCAAGGCCATCAAGTTCTCTGTGTGGGAGCACAACTTTTTCACATACTCCATTATGCCCCCCAGAGAGCCATCATTTGCCACCAACAGTGCAGAAAGAGCTCCTGGACACCCAGATGCTGGCAGCCTCCATGGCTGCTGGGCATCCCAAATGTCCTTTCTGCAACTGATGCCATTCTGAGCCAAGAAGGGGGCTGTGTGGATGGTGCTTAGTGTTCCCCTAGGCAGCCTCCACCCTAACATATGGGCAACCCTTTTCCAGAAGCAACTCATCATCTTTGAGCCCATTCTGCCCTGACTGTGACAGGAACTCCGAGAACTCTAAGGGGCAGAGTGGAGATGGTTGTAGTGGAGAGTCTCATCATCTCCACCCTCTACCTCTGTGAACTGGATGGCTGTGGGTGAGGCACTGGAGCGCACCCTGCAGCACCATACCATGACCTTTGTGCACTGGCTTATGGAGGTAATTAGGCATAGCTGAAGTGAAGAGGCCCACAGGCTGCTGGGCCAACAGGACTCCTGCGCTGCCAGAGAGCAGGAAGACAGCGCCATGGACAAACGGCACCAAGCACCTCCAGCAGCCCTCCCAGACACCGACTTGACAAGCTCCTCAGCACACTGCACGCTGTTCCTCATGGATGCCCTGAATGCCCCCTCACTGCCCCCATCCCTGCAGAGCAGGAGGAGCTGCACGAGGAGCCAGGGAAGGAGGTGGCAGGTCCCTTTGGCCAGGGCTGCAGCCACAGCCCCTCCGCTCCCAGGCAGGACAGGGAGCACTCACCCAAGGAGCCCTGCCATGCCCCAAAGAGGAGGGCAAGCACACCCCAGGACTCTCCCCAGTCCCACTGGAGGACACCCCTCTAGCAGTGTCAGCAGGGTTGAAACTCTTAATTTAAGAAAAAAGAAATAAAGCAATGACTACAGCACAAAGTCTTGCTCTTATAACACAGCTGATGCTGCCAAGCACACAGGGCTGCTTTCACCTCCCAAGCTTCGCTGGTGCGTTTCCCTACCTCACCATTGTCCAGTCTCATTTGGACAGCCAGATGTGGGGCATGGCACCCTTGGGGCACCTCAGTGGCATCTCTTCCCACAGGAAAGCCTGCTGCAGCCATGGATCTGCAGCACAGCAGATGCTGATGACAGCACAGGTGGGAGGGGAAGCAGCTTTCCCTCCATCTCCAAAGGAGACCCTTCTGTGCAGCATTGCTGGTCTCTGCTGCTGGCTCCAGGGGTGCCCATACCCCAGGTGCCTGCTCAGCTACAGCCACTGGGACAGCCAGGACCTGTACCATGCCAGAGGGGACATAGGGTGCCTGCTGTCCCATGTTGGTGGAGGCTCCTGCCCAGGCTTTGGTTTTGCCTCCACTTGCCCTTGGGGAGCCGGCAGGGACCAGTGGCCCCATCCAGTCCTACAGCCATCACACATATGTATTTGCCCTAGCACCTTGTCCCCAGGGAAGTACAGGGAGATGGCATCTTGGTCCCATGGATCTGCAGAGCTGGGAGCCATTCACTGTCTCCTGCCACAGTGCTAGCCTTTTCCCTGCTTTCCATCCCTTCCTTTGATGGTCAGCATTGCTTACAAGGATGCTTATCTGCCCCAACTGAGGTAAACAACTTTGTTCTATTTTTGAGGTGGATATGTCATCAGCCTGCATCCAATCCTCTCTTCTTTCTTGTACTGACACTTCTGCTCTGTCTTCTCTTTGTTGCCTGACTTCACCCAGGGCAACTCAGCTACAGAAAGGGCTATTAAGGGGGCACGGACAAGAGGTGGGAACACTCAAAACAGAGGCAAGCCTTAGGACAAGCGTCTGTGTGGCATGCAAAGGGATTTCAAAGTCCTTTACAATGAGGAATGAGTCTTTAAATTCTTGGAAGACAGGCTGGCATTTCACTTCTCATTCATCCAACAGAGAAGTGATGAAGGTGGGCTTGTCCCAGATCAGAAAATAATCCCGTACTGCAGATGACCCTGGTTCCAAAATTTCCTGGCTCCACATCCTGTGTGTCTTGTAGGAACACTTGAATATGGAAGAAAAAGATTCCTTTTGCATCCAGAGGCATCTAGAGGCCCCTTCTAACCTCAACAATACTATCATTCTGTGATTATGTAATTTTTAGCTATAAGTAATCTAATAATGACACCTCTAAATATGACAGTTGTGGTTTAACCCAGCAGACAGCTAAACGCCACACAATTTTTCATTCATTCCCCACTCTGACCTGCCCTCAGCTCCATGGCACTGGGGAGAAAACTGAAAAGTGCAAGAAATTGTGAGTTGAAATAAGGACAGTTAAAGAATAATAATAAATATTAAAACTAAACAAAACAAAAACAAAGGGGAAAAAAAAAAGATTAAACAACACAAGTGATGTACAATGCAGTTGCTCCCACCAGCCAACTGATGCCTAGCTAGTCCCTGAGCAACAGTGGCCCTCCCCGTCAACTCCCCCCAGTTTTATTGCTGAGCATGACACCACATGGTATGGGACATCTTTTTGGCCCACTTGGGCCAGCTGTCCTGGCTGTGTCCCCTCCCAGTTCTTTGTGCACCCCCCAGCCTCTTTGCTGGCCAAGCGGTACAGGAAGCAGGAAAGTCCTTGTCTCTGTAAGCACTGCTCTGCAACAGCTGAAGCATCGGTGTGTTATCAGCATTATTTTCATCCTAAATCTATAACAGCACCATACCAGCAACTAGGAAGAAAGTTAGCTCTATCCCTGCCAAAACCAGGACAGACAAAAATATCAGGTTTCCCCTTTCCTGTCATTCCACATTCTGATGAGCTTTTCAGTACATGTGAGACAGGGTACATTACTGACTTCAGGTTTATGTTACACCCCAGTGTAGGAACACAAAATATTTTTGAGTCATTTGTAAACAGCATCATCCCTAATGGTATATTATGCTGGAGACTGTATTGTCTTCATAATAAGAAAGATAATGCTGACAACATCCATAAAAAGAAGTAAAGGAACATCAGAGAGAGAGCATTTAAAGAGATTCATATCTCCATTTTAATACATATAATTAATAGCTTCATTTATATATTTATTTATTTGTTTTTAAGATGTATAACAAGTCCAATAAAAGAAAGTTAAATGTGCCCTGGGAAAAAAAAAAAAAAAAAAAAAAGGTAGAGCACATTACGTAGTTAGCTCACCTTTGGGAAGAATTTCCTTTTTGCAATACACTTAGTTTTTTATGGATTTCAATTTACAATTTTAAAGAGCATCTACCCTAGATCCTTGATGGCTTTGCTCAATTAAAATTCCAGTGAAAAAATATAACCAATCTGTTTTCAGAGTGTTTTAGAAACACTTTCTTCTGAAATGTATATACTGTAACAAGGATTACCCACAATTAGGGAATAAAAGATTCTCTTTGAGTGTCAGAGTATTTTTAAAGGTGATTATTGATCAAAGTTAACATGGGAAAAAAGAGTGCGCATTTCTTCAAGAGCATGACTAATTTTCTAATGAAAAGAATTTAGATTATCTTTGAGCAATGAGATAAAACAAGACTGAAATTGAAACCAGGAAACTTATATAAATTTAGACTGTAGGAGAGAAAATAACATCTCAACAGTACAAATCAGTTGATATAATAACACTGTGCAATTCAGATCATTTAAAATTAATGTTTAGTTATTTTAATCAATCATAAGTGAAAAAATTTCCATAAACTGATTAGACTCCACAGATCCTGAAATACCTTTTAAATAACTAGCTGCATATATCTGATGCCTTTGTGATCAGTAAGCATTATGTGAGCACTAGAAGATCCTGCTGCAAAAGGCTGTGCACAAGGAATTATGAGAACATAGAATAATGAAAATACAGGCTGAAATCTCTTCCTGAAAATACAGTCAGCTTTTTGGTGCTATTTTCTCTGTTAAGGCACACAGATTATGACAGCACTTCAGCTGAAAACAGTTTACAGATAGACACACTATTCCACTTCTCCATAATTCAGTTAGTTAATTTTAGCTAGCTGTTGATTCATTTTACATAAACCATCTCATAACTTATTATTTTAGTGCCCTCATTTTAGTCAGGGATTCATTTTAAGACATTAGTTTCAGTACAAATGATGCATTTTTCTTAGGCCACTTAAATCAGCATAAACATCGTAGTTCTTTGGTGTTCTTTCTGAAGTCTAACACCTAAAAATCAGAAACTGATAAGTTTAAACTGCTCCTTCAATTTTAGTGTGAACCCCTAGCATATATACTTTTTAGTCCAGACCTGGACGCGCAATACTTTGAACTTAATCCACAGCCTAAGAGAGGGGGGAGATGATCCAGTGGCTAATTTAATAAATGAGTTTCAAAAATACCCTTACTCTACCTATGCCTCTATCACACAGCCATGTGATGCTGCATGAAATCAGTGGTATCAGAACTGTATCTGCCTTGTGGTTGTATATTCCTTATTTCCTGGTATCTGACTTGAAATACTTGTATCTTACTTGCCAAAGAAAAAACAATTACAGATGAAGTCAGTGCAGCTATGAAGTGCGTAGTACACTGAAAAACAATGTCTGTAGTGTTTTATATTTGGCACTCTTCAGGCTTACTTCTGTGAATGGGAGATATTACCCCCTCACCTCACAGATGTATTGTGAAAATAAATTCATTAAACATGTATGAGACTTTCTAGGATCATAATGATGCTTATCACCAAACAGCCCAACAGGAAAATAACCCTCCATTCAAAAAATCTCTGAACATCATGCTGTGTATAAGGCATGGGCTACCACACCAAGTAATTATAATAACAGTATCACACAGCTACTTACACAGCAAGCATAGACCATCATCAAATACTGTAAGTAAGGCAGTGTCTCAAGGTAAACAGTTAAGGGAATGCAACTGAAAACTGCATCAAAATCAATAAAGAAACCATTCTGAAGATAAATACTAATTTTCTTTATGTTTCATCTCCTAATTTAAAAGAAAACCAACAAAGGAAAAAAATAAATTTAATTTGGCATCATGCTGATAGCTGAGTCGTGCGGATCATTATAAGACCACTGGTACACAAGTGAACAAGAAAATTGACAGCCATAATATGCAGGACCTGACACAGCAGCTGGACCTTTTAGTAGAGGGTTTTGCACATTTAGAGAAGGAAGGAGAGACTGTGAGAGCCTGGGAGCCTTTTCACTCAGTGCTCTGAAGAAAAGGGACATAGTACATGGATTCTACCCAAACCTCTCAAATATGACATCTTTTTTCCAGACCTCTCATTCACCTGGCTGGTCTTAGCCATATCAGGATCTCATTTTTTCATTTATGGTCATTTTCCCATTCCCCTATGCCAAGTTTCCCTTTACACACTAAAAGAAACTCTGCATAGAGTTTACGTGCGTTGTATCATCCTCACCTCAGTTTATTCTCAACCTGCTGCCCAGCCTTCTCCTTCCATTTCAGGTGTGTGTATCTCCACCAACTTAACTTAGCAAAGTGTCCTGGCTTACCCATGGGAGGGGAAAAGAGAAATCCTTTTTGACTTGCAAGTTGGAGTCCTGGACTCAGACTTGTTAGTGCAAATCATAGGGCGCATTTACACCCCTGGTCACATCATACAGCCTTCCTCAATTTAAAAAAAAAATACAGCATATGCTCCTATGATAGTACACAGAAAGAAAAGGTCAAAACAACTTTCAAGCACGATCAAAACAATTAGTTTTTTTCCAATGCTTATTGCTCTGAACTAGATCAACCGCTTAAATCTAAAATAAAGTTTGGAAAAAAAATAAATACCAGCATGATGCAGAACTTAGTATAGAACTCTCCAATCTACTTAGCCTTAACACAAAAAGTTACAAATAATAAAGGATGATATTTTCTAATGGGAAGAACATGGCAATCTAGCAATGCATTACACTATCTGTAACAGACTATATTTGTCTGCAAAGGGAGACGAAGGAAAATTAAGTCAGCATATCCAAGAAAGCTCTTCAAAATTGTATTTAATGCCCTTTAGAATGTACCGAGCCATTTTGAACAGTGCTCTTTGACATGACTATACAACATGCTACAGCAAATCAGTCCCTCAGACATTATTTTACTTCACTAATAGAGTATGTTTGTTAACAGCATGCAGAGACAGACATTTAATTTTACTCCCTCATAAAAGAAAACCACTTAAATTTCTATCTTCAGCTGCTATCACTCTTGTTTTTAATTGGGTATCTTGATATAACATTTCCCAGAGCTTGAAAAACTCTACCGTAGGTCAGCCAACAGTAGAGGGGAGAAAAAAAAATCTGCTGGAGAAGACATTCCAAGTCCACCAGGGTCATACACCATGGCCATAGTTTCATAACAGATGAGCCTAACCGTCGAGAAAGACAGGAAGCATTATGAAAAATTCAATCCCATGCTGAGAGAATTAAGGGGTTGCCACAAGACAAACTAAGCCAGGCTATCACTAACAGTATTTAATTAGAAGCATCACTTTGTCTTAGAACAAGGACAGAACTTAAGTAATGCAAATAGCTTTTGTTTCCTGTAAAATGTAATAATACAGGAAAAGATCTTTTGAAAGATGTTTCTGGAAAATAATCTCGGTCTGAGAAAACAGGCAGAGAAAAAGTAGAGCTAAAATATGTGCTTTCTTAATCAAGCACATCACAGAAATAATACAGTGTTCTAATTTCCAGTGAACAAAATATTAACAACAAAAATCTCAAAAGAAACACATATAAGTCTGTAAATAGCAACACGAGACTACCACCATATAAAAAAATCACAGAGGACATACTCTTTCATAAAAATAAGAGCTGCAATTTAAGGGGAATAAGGAGAAGCTCGTACAAGGGAAAGAAAATAGGAACAGCAAGGAGTAATTTCAGAGAAAGCCCATCCTAAAGTTGTATTCCTAACATTTTAAATTTCCTTGCCAGACTGTACAGACATTACTCAGGATCTGAAGACCAACGTCACTTTCTGTCATTTCGTGAATTCTTGTATAGCTCATCTCTTTACAGTCTCAATATCTGCCATTCAAGTTACTGTAACAATCATTTAATAATACTATTGTGGTACAACCATTGTCTCATAAAGGTGTTTGGTAACTATTAGTCTTTGAAGCTACGTTACAAACTAAACCTGCAGAATCTGCTTCACTGTTCATTGGCTGGTACTTGCAATTCCCATCTCCTCCTAACTCAAGTACATCCAGTAACATACGCAAAGTTGCATGCCTTAATTGTAATACGCAAGTATTCCTAAGGATGAATATCCTTCCCAACTAGTTACTGCTTCCATAAAAGATTATACTGTTTCCAGACCTTCTTTCAGGCCCTGCAAAAAGAGCAATCATAGCAGTAGCCCTGCATAAAACAATGGCAGATCGACACGCTTACTTTAAAATGAAAGAGCAAAGAGAAATAGGTCTTTACTTTAAAAAAAAAAAAAAAAAAAAAAAAAAGACTGGCAGAATATAGGGAACTGATTAACAAGGTTAATTGAAGAGCTCATGAATCTGGATAAGGAGGGGGATGGCAAATTATTCAAGTAAAACTGCAAAAACAATCAGCATCATAGTCCTAAACTTCCACAGCTAACTTGGTAACTACCTCAAAGAGCACACAGAAATGAATAGTCCACCAAGACTTCATTAAAACAAGACCGAACAGTAAAGAAGATCTCTTTAATGATACATTCATTAACAACCTGAATTTGACTTTACAGCTGATATTAAGAAGTGAAAGATTCTTCAGATTTGCTGAAGAAAATGAAGTAATATGGTTGTCAGTATAATTTAAAGACAGATGGCCCTCAAATTTCAATCTGTATTAGCTTTCAAGAGTGGTGGTTGAACTACTTGGCTTTTATGCCTATCAGTTATGAATATGCAAGCACCAAGAGACAGAAATTAAAGCTTAGAAACAATATGCCAAGGTGAGCAGCATGGGATGAGCTCAGATCTGCTGTTCTGGAAATGCTAACAGAGTTATCTCTAGGGCCAGCAGAAAGAGTTGCTAATCTTGCCACTCAAATGAGATAGCTGGTGACAGAGAAAAATGTATTATATTGCATTTATATTTAACTTAACTTCAGAAACCCTTTAACTTTGGGGAACATGAAAAAGAGATAAAGGCAGTAAGTAAAATTGGCTGAACTATGATAAACTACATAAGAATGGGCACACTGGATGAGACAAGAGCTTGTCATCTCATCACCAGCAATGATCAGAAACAGATGCTACAGGACAGGAGCACAGCAAGTACCCTCCTTAAGCACCCTCCCATGTTATAGCCACCTGAGGCCCAGGGCATGTGCTTCATTCTATACATTTAGTCAGCTTCTAGGCAGTTCTATGCATTTAGTGACTGTTCTCTTGTTAATATTGTCCATTGTTGTTTTACAGACATTAAAAAACAAAAACAAACAAACAAAAAAAACATATGCACCATACTACACAGAGGCAAGACATCCCACAGCATAATTGCAGAGTGTTTGAGTGTTTGAAAAGCCACCGCCAAGGTAGATTGCTGCTTACTTTATATGCTAACTGATTTTCTAGATATGTGAAAAGCAGTGTATTTGGCTCCAGAGGAAACAACATTGAAACTCCTTAGCCATTCTTTGCCTAATCTCATACGATCTTTTTATTAATCACCCTGTCACAAAAGTTGCAAATGCTTTGAGGAAAACTGCTGATTCAGCAGAGATAGAAGGCAATGCACACAGGATGAAGTAAATCTTACGTCTGAAAGAGGAATAAAATTTCCAACGTGCAATATGCAAGATCACAACTACTAGGACAAACTAAACAGCTTTGTGCTACAAATTGGAAGTTCAGTAATGCATAGACCTGTGTGGACAAGGTGATCACTGAATGGGTATTAATGCCAACCCAGTGCCAAAATGGAAATGCAACTTCAGGATGTATGAAAAGAAATAATTTTTTGATAATTATCAAAAATTAGCAGACATAAGAAACACTGTACAAAGCTCTGGTGAGACCTCCCCACAGTACTGTGTACATTTCTAGAAGGACTAACCTCAATCAAAAGAGGGACAGAAAGACTCCATTTCCTCAAAAGAAGGGAGAGTCTGAATTAATAAAGGAGTCTAACTGCTTTTATCAATGTAGCTAAGTAGAATTACAGGCAGAGGAAGAGATACTCAAGAATTACCTGTGCTGAGTGGCAACACCAGGAATAAATAAATAAACAAATAAGTAACTGGGGGGGGGGGGGGGGGGGGGGGGGGCAGGGGGGGAAGATTCCCAGCTATTACACAAACTGTTAGAAATAAACTTTGACTGGGAAGAGTAGGAAGAAAAGAACAAGGAAAAACAGAAAAAGCTAGATATACTTAAAATGGAGTTAGATAAACTATAACAAACATTATATGATCTGCCTGCAACAGAAGGGTCCTGGATTCATAGACAGTTTGTTCTTTTCTTCCTAGTCATCTATTCTTACATAAAACATAGACCACCACACTGAAAAGTCATGGCATTTTAGATAATATCATAAACTGAGTTTGTGACTGGAAAGTTTTTTGCTCTAATTTCATCTTTCTTTTCTAACTGGAAAAAACAGTCAAGTGACGCCTGCCTCCTTGGCCATCAGCATCCCTCTCTTTCTTTCCTTTCTTTTGTCCTGTATTTTATGAGTCCTTAATTCTATCCCAGTAGTCCCAGTGCCTGAGACATCCTGAGGTTTTTCCAGGAAAGAACAAAATTCACTAGTAATTCTTATTCCTACTTTTAGTTATGATTCCTTTATGCCTCTAGTGAAAATGAACAATCTTGTTACATAAGGCAAGGACAAGAAGCAGAGTTCCAAAGCAATCTGCAAATCAAGCTGGTAACACTGCACCAACATTCATCCAGGTAAATTATTTGCAGAATAACACCACAGACCCTTATAATAAGAGAACTGTTAAAATCTTGCTGAATTTAGTGTAACGTTTGCTTTCTTATTTAGGAAAGTGGACTAATCACTTTCCAGATTTCTTTCCCAATAATGCACATACTGCAATTTCTTTCCTGATAATACACATACTGCAACGATTCAGAAGACCGCCACTACCCATCTTGCAAACACTCAACTTAGCCTGTCAATCTCTCCAGAGTTTTTACAGTTTCACTGTTTCTCAGAAGTGGTACAGAAAACACTAAGATAATTTATTCCCCTTTGATGTCCTTAAAGACAACCATTCTTTCAAAGAAATCTCATTCTACAGAGCTATTTTTTTCTACAGAGCTTCAACTAGAGGACATACATGCATGAACAGAGACAATTACATACAGCGCATATTAACTCATGAGATAAAAGTTTTGTAAGTAGTCTATAGACACAATAACTCAGTGTTCTTTGTATGTTAATTTATAGTACACATAATTTGCATCTCAAATACAATATGAAAATCAGAAGCAGAAGGAAATCAAAGATAAAGGATACTGCTAAGAAAAAAAGGCTTTGTTATGAATCACCTCATAATGTCTACTACTACTGAAATTGTAACAAAATTTTATTATCACTGTTTGTTTGCATATTTAAGGAATTTTTACCCAGATTAAACAGTTTACATTGACAAAAACATTTTACTGTGCTTCCTAAATCTTTATTGCATGGCAGTCCATATTAGGAAGTGCATGAGAACTGCAAAAACATCTCCTTCACTGGAAGAAAACCTTAAATGTACATATATTTGCTACTGCTCTATGTTAGAAAAAAAGAAAGATGATAAGGTATTTTCCTCTAAGCACACAGGCTCACAAAAGTATAAAACAAAGTTCTTCAAAGAACAATTACTCTGTAGTGTTGCAAGACTATGGTTACTCTACAAAAAGCCAGGTAACAATCTAATCTGTTCAAAACAGACATTTAATTAGCATAAAATCTAATAGTTCTTCCCACTTGATCAAGATGTAATTGTAGTGAATTAGCATTCATGCAACAGACGACTTTGTTTCATTATGTCCATGAAACCACGCATAGAAGAAAGACATATCATCTCTGTAATTCACAATGATAACAATGATACCTCATTTTTTCATCAATAAACTAAACTAAGCTGAGAAGTAATAGATGAACTTGGGAGAAGTATTGTGCCTGTACAAACCAGTTATTAAAACAAGAACTTTAGAACAAGATTTTCAGAAAATTAAGGTTTTGTAACATTCTCAATTCCCTCTGAGACTTGCCACTTTCTCAAAAGATAGCTATAAAAGAAACAAAAATCACTTGAGAAGCTGTCACATAGTATTAGAACATTAATGCTGTATTATAAGATGTCACTGTCAGAAGTGGTGAAAACTAAACAGAAGTACGCTTCATATTTAGCAAATGAAGAACAAGATCTTCAAAAATGTAGATCCTGCATCCTTTTTATAAGTTTATTATTAATAACACCTGACTTAAAATTACAAAGCATCAAGTAAGGGTTGTTTACATGTTTACCAAAGAAAGAATTCATCTAGAGAGCTATTTATTAGCTTTTGCGTTTGGTATTCTATTTTATGTCCTTGATTGATTAATGTCTTTTAAACAGTCAATCTCTGAAATAATTTATATTCAAAGCCAGAAGTAGCTTTGCAGCAGACTACCAAATTAGGGAGAAAATATTAAATATTCTGTTGAAGTACTAGAAAAGTGGGATCTTCTTTCCTCCTTTTTTCTTTTTTTTTTTTTTCTTTTTAAGAAACTTGAAGTGTGAAGATGCCGGCCAAACATTCATCTCCTAGAAACAATGTACTGCAGTCATTCTTAAGATGCAGGTTTACCACAAAGATGGCTTCATACTACACTTACCATCTTGCAACTGATATTCAGAAAAGATTCGCTAGTGAACAGAAGACTTCAAAAGGATTTTTGATGACTTTTATGATTTTAAAGGACTTTTTTTTTTCTCCTGAAGATTTTGAAAGACATTTCCATCACCTACCCTGCATCTAAATGTAAAATTACTATGTATGTCTAGCTTTAATCAACCTTAGACTATGATTCCTTAGTAAACAATGAAATTAAGCCTTAGATACTCATCACTGTGATTCCTACACATTATTATCTTCACAAGCACTAGGGTTCTAATTTCTCCTGACACAAAGAACACGAGTCCCATGAATCAGACACCAACTTCTCTCACAGCCATATGGAAACCTCCAGAATGACTGGTACTGCTTAATGACAAAAGGCCAGTGTCTCAGTTAACATAAGCTGGAACAGCTTTATTAAAGTCAAATCAAAGTTATTCAGTGTAGACCACCTTAGAAGTAGGGGAAAAAAAAATCACTCACGCCAACCTGAAGAATGAAACAGCCTATGTAAAGCCTGTGTTAAGTAAAAAGTTCTCCTTCTGGCACAGTAGTTGTGTTTTTTTTTTTTTTTCCTAACTCAACATCCTCAGCACCTGCAGTACTATGACTTTTTGCTGCACAACTTACCCATCCATCCATCCATCCACCCATCCTTCCATCCATCCATCCATCCCTACTTTAAAGATTGCTCTGTGTAGCAATATAATGTTTTGAGGCTTGTTTTGCATTTCTTTTGGTTTTGTTGTTGTGTTGTTTCTTGGTTTTGTTTTTGTTTGTTTTCCATGCAGCTGTTTTGTCTCATATCTTTCTACTACACTATATTTTCCAGGATACTAATCAAGCTACTGTTAACCTCTCAGTTCAGTCAAAAAACCTTGGTGGTTACACACTATCACAATAGTAAAGACTCTGTTTGCTAAGATTTAAGTCAGCTAATGAAAATAATTATTAACTGAAGTATTCTCATATGATTTCGTGTTTATAATCCAAACACTCACATTCTATGACATTTGTTCACTGGAAACTAAGAAAGAAGCAATACCAATGCTTCCAGATCCTACATGGTACAATCTCCTACTAGGATGCAAAAGATGCACGAAGAGAACAATTTTGTTACTAAGATAAATGCCAGAGAGTCACCTGAAATTCTAAAGACAAACCTAAGAAATTTGATGTTGATCTTCCTAAGTCAGCATTCAAGAACAGTCAGACAAACATGCATGTTTAACAGCCCGAAACATTGTTCTGATAGCTGCTGACAGTGACATGAATAAAGGTCAGAAGTTGCATAAGCACCAGAAACTGTTATGATGGAAAAGAGGACAGGGGTTAGGAAAAGAAAATGAAAGGCCTGCAGAAAAGTTGGGACTAGTAGGATCATAGCATCATAAAATGATTTGGACTGGAACAGACCTTAAAGACCATCTAGTTCCAACCCCCCTGCCATGGGCAGTGATGCCACCCACAAGATCAGGTTGCTCAAAGCCCCATCCAACCTCGCCTTGAACACCTCCAGGGATGAGACATCCACAGCTTCTCTGGGCAATCTGATCCATTGCCTCACCACCCTCATAGGAAAAAATTTCTTCGTTATAGATGATCTAAATCTACCCTCTTTTAGTTTAAAACTGTCACCTCTTTTTCTATCACTACACCCCCTGACAAAGAGTCCCTCCCCAGTTTTCCTCTAGGACTGACCCCTATAGGTACTGGAAGGCCACTATAAGGTCTCCCCAGAGCCTTCTCTTCCCCAGGCTGAACAACCCCAACTCCCTCTGACTGCCTTCATAGGAGAGGTGCTCCAGCCCTCTGATCATCTTCATGGCCCTCCTCTGGACTCACTCTAATAGGTCCACATCCTTCTTGTGCTGGGGCCCCCAGAGCTGAATGCAGTGCTCCAGGTGGGGTCTCACAAGAGCAGAGTAGAGGGGGACAATCACCTCCCTTGACCTGCTGGCCGCGCAGCTTTTGATGCAGTCCAGGACACAGTTGGCTATCTGGACTGCAAGCACACATTACCAGCTCATGTTGAGCTTCTCGTCAACCAATACCCCCCCAGGTCCTTCTCCTCAGAGCTGCTCTCAATCCATTCTCCACCCAGCCTGTATTTGTGCTTGGGATTGCCCTGACCTAGGTGCAGGGCCTTGCACTTGGCCTTATTGAACTTCATGAGGTTCACCCAGGCTCACTTCTCAAGCCTGTCCAGGTCCCTCTGGATGGCATCCCTTCCCTCCAGCGTGTCCACTGCACCACTGAGCTTACTGTCATTGGCGAACTTGCTGAGGGTGAACTCAGTCCCATTGTTCATGTTGCTGACAAAGATGTTGAACAGCATCAGTCCCAGTTCCGACATCTGAGGAACACCACTTGTCACTGATCTCCACCTGAACATGAAACCATCGACCACAACTGTTTGAGAGCAGCCATTCAGCCAATTCCTTACTCATGGGGTGGTCCACCTGTCAGATCCATGTCTCTCCAATTTAGAGTCAAGGATATTGTGCAGGATGGTGATAAACACTTTGCACAAGTCCGGGTAGATGATGTTAGTTGCTCTTTCATTATCCACCAACACTGTAACCCCATCATTGAAAATCACCAAATTTCTCAGGCATGATTTGCCCTCAATGAAACCACAGAGGCTGGCACCAAATTTGACCTGAATGGTTCACAAAGTTTGCATAATTACATTGGGTTTGCCAGGATAATTTAATTTGGAGGCAGGAAAAAGGACATATCATCCATAGTCTTATGGAAAGATGTTACAAAGGAGTGGCACTCCTTTAAGAGCAAAAAAACCTGCAGCCACTCTGCTCCCCTGATCACTGCCTAACGTTACACAGAGATTCCATATGTATGCATATGACTACACTCATTTATGAAAACTAACTCTAAACTCTTGGTGTTGTCCTGGTTTCAGTTAGGACAGAGTTAATTTTCCTCCTAGTAGCTGGTAGGGTGCTATGTTTTGGATTAGGATGAAAAGAGCGCTGATAACATGCTGATGTTTTAATTGTTGTAGAGCAGTGCTTACACTAAGCCAAGGACTTTTCAGCTTCTCGCTCTGTCCTGCTAGCGAGCAGGCTAGGGATGCAGCAGGAGCTGGGAGGGGACAGACCCAGGACAGCTGACCCCAACTGGCCAAAGGGGTATTCCATACCATCTGATGTCATGCTGAACAATATATAGGGGTGGCTAGCCGGGGTGGTGGGGCCGGCTGCTTGGGGATAGGCTGGGCATCGGTCAACGGGTGGTGAACAATTGCATTGTGCATCACTTATTTCATACACATTATTATTATTATTATTATTATTATTATTATTATTTTCCTGTCTTAATAAACTGTCTTTATCTCAACTCACAGGCTTCACTTTCCCGTTTCTCTCCCCCATCCCAGAGAGGGAGGGGGGAGGGTGAGCGAACGGCTGTGTGGTGTTTAGCTGCCAGCCGGGCTAAACCACAACAGTCCTTTTGGCGCCCAACATGGGGCCCGAAGGGTTGAGATATCGACAGATTTGACCAGAGTGTGTTAAACTAAAATAGGTATAAGTATTCGACCTGCTTAATAGTTGCTAGTCACAATGTTGATCGCCTTAATCTCAAGTCTGCTGTGCCTGTTTCCCAAATTGAGTTTTATAGCACGTTACTTTCTGTATGTGCTCCCTGTCGCGCTGTTTATCCTCTCCGGGCCCTGGTTTAAGATTGTTATGGTACTGTGTGGTGTAACGATGGCTTATGAAATGATGAGATTTCTGGTCATGACTCTAACCTGGTATTTGTACTCAGCACTGTCATCGACTCTATACTTCGGAAACCATATCTCAGAAACTATTAGCAATTACACCTATTGCCTTTTTTCATCAGGGAGCCAATCTCTGGAGGGGACAGGGGAAGATATTTTTTCCTACCTGTTCACTCTCCCTTCCTCCTTCACCACCCTCTTATCCCCCGAGCTAGTTACGGTAGTTCTCCAAGATGTTGAATATCCTTGGGATACTCAGACCAGCATGTTCTTGTTGTTATGTCTCCTGAATGGCTTCAGGTTTTGTTTAAGGTTAAACAACTACTTAGGAATCTCATCCGGAGATCTGTCTTGAGGCGGGATATTTGCGAGTGGCAGGGAGTGTGGGAGGATATGGGCAGGTTTCTAGAGCAGTGGGCACCTCCAGTGTTTTGGACATTCACCCCTGAACAACTGCAAAATCCTAAAAAACTGGTAGAATGCTTGAAAAAAAGGTGTCATGACTCTGGCAGTTCCAAAGTGACACAAATCACTGTAGCGTGCTGGGGTCCGGCTTGTGCCTATCGAGCTGCAATTGATAGACACAGACACACAGACACAGACACAGACACAGATTTCTAGGTTGGAAGAGACCTCAAGATCATCGAGTCCAACCTCCAACCTAACACTAAGTACTCCACTAAATCATATCGCTAAGCTCTACATCTAAACGTCTTTTAAAGACCTCCAGGGATGGTGACTCCACCACCTCCCTGGGCAGCCCGTTCCAATGCTTAATAACCCTTTCGGTAAAGAAGTACTTCCTAACATCCAACCTAAAACTCCCCTGTCGCAACTTTCGCCCATTCCCCCTCGTCCTGTCACCAGGCACGTGGGAGAATAGACCAATCCCCACCTCGCTACAGTCTCCTTTAAGATACCTGTAAAGTGCGATAAGGTCGCCCCTGAGCCTCCTCTTCTCCAGGCTGAACAAGCCCAGCTCCCTCAGCCGCTCCTCGTAAGACTTGTTCTCCAGACCCCTCACCAGCTTGGTCGCCCTTCTCTGGACTCACTTGAGGACGTCCATGTCCTTCCTGTAGCGAGGGGCCCAAAACTGAACACAGTACTCAAGGTGCGGCCTCACCAGAGCCGAGTAAAGGGGCACAATCACTTCCCTAGACCTGCTGGCCACACTGCTTCTTATACAGGCCAGGATGCTGTTGGCCTTCTTGGCCACCTGAGCACACTGCTGGCTCATATTCAGCCGACTATCAACCAATACTCCCAGGTCCTTCTCGGCCAGGCAGCTTTCCAGCCACTCATCTCCCAGCCTGTAGCTCTGCTTGGGGTTGTTGCGCCCCAGGTGCAGGACCCGGCACTTGGCCTTGTTGAACTTCATACAGTTGACCTCAGCCCATCGCTCCAGCCTATCCAGATCCTCCTGCAGAGACTTCCTGCCCTCGAGCAGATCGACACACGCACTTAGCTTGGTGTCATCTGCAAACTTACTGAGGGTGCACTGGACGCCCTCATCCAGATCATCGATAAAGATATTAAAGAGGACCGGCCCCAGTACCGAGCCCTGGGGGACACCACTAGTGACCAGCCTCCAACCAGATTTGACTCCATTCACCACAACTCTCTGGGCCCGGCTATCCAGCCAGTTTCTAACCCAGCGAAGCGTATGC
This sequence comes from Cygnus atratus, assembly GCF_013377495.2. Classification (NCBI taxonomy): domain Eukaryota; kingdom Metazoa; phylum Chordata; class Aves; order Anseriformes; family Anatidae; genus Cygnus; species Cygnus atratus. Next base: position 65,656,943 of record NC_066396.1, read on the forward strand.
CAGTCCAAGCCCCGAGCAGCCAGTTTCTTGAGGAGAATGTTGTGGGGAACGGTGTCAAAAGCCTTACTGAGGTCAAGGTAAACCACATCCACAGCCTTTCCCTCATCCACCAAGCGCGTCACTTTGTCATAGAAGGAGATCAGGTTCGTCAAGCAGGACCTGCCTTTCATAAACCCATGCTGACCGGGCCTGATCGCCTGCTTGCCCTGCAAGTGCCGCGTGATGACCCTCAAGATAATCTGCTCCATGAGCTTTCCTGGCACTGAGGTCAAACTGACAGGCCTATAGTTCCGCGGGTCTGCCCTCCGGCCCTTCTTATAGATGGGCGTCACATTGGCTAGCCGCCAGTCAACTGGGACCTCCCCCGATAGCCAGGACTGCCGATAAATGATGGAAAGCGGCTCGGCCAGCTCCTCCGCCAGTTCTTTCAGTACCCTCGGGTGCATCCCATCCGGCCCCATCGACTTGCGCACATCCAAGCTCCGTAGCAGGTCACCAACCATTTCCTCATGAATAGCGAAGGCCACATCCTGCTCCCCATCCCCTTCCACCAGCTCAGGGCACTGGGTATCCAGAGAACAACCGGTATTGCCGCTGAAGACTGAGGCAAAGGCGGCATTAAGCACCTCAGCCTTTTCCTCATCCTCAGTAACTAGGTTTCCCCTCGCATCCAGTAAAGGATGGAGATTCTCCATAGTCCTCCGTTTCGCGTTGATATATTTGTAAAAGGATTTTTTGTTGTCTTTAACGGCAGTAGCCAGGTTGAGCTCCAGATGAGCTTTGGCCTTTCTAATTTTCTCCCTGCACAGCCTCGCTACATCCTTGTAGTCCTCCCCAGTGGCCTGCCCTTTTTTCCAAAGATTATAAACCCTCTTTTTTCTGCTAAGCACAAGCCGCAACTCTCTGTTCAGCCAGGCCGGTCTTCTTCCACGCCAGCTCATCTTTGGGCACGTGGGGACGGACCGCTCCTGTGCCGTTAAGATTTCCTTCTTGAGGAGCGCCCAGCCTTCCTGGACTCCTCTGCCCTTCAGAACCGCCTCCCAAGGGACTCGGCCAACCAGCGTCCTGAGCAGCTCAAAGTCAGCCCTCCGGAAGTCCAATACAGCAGTTTTACTGGTCCCCTAACAGCAGTTTTACTGGTCCCCTAATGATGCTACTATCAACCTAGTGACAGACCCTGCAGCCGTTCCAGCTCCAGCTCCCGCAGCCGTTCCAGCTCCAGCTCCCGTAGCCGTTCCAGTTCCAGCTCCCACAGCCACTCCAGCCCCTGCAGCTGCTCCAGCTCCTGCAGCCGCTCCCACTGCTGTGGCTGGGTCAGAGAAACGAACTGTAGCAGTGCAAGTTGTCCCTGCAGAGGGTATTCCAACCCCTGTGGCAGACCCTGTGGCTGGGTCAGAGAAGCGAGCTGTAGCAGTGTAAGTTGCCCCTGTAGACAAGGTGAAAAAATGGTATAGAGACTCAGGTCGTTTAGAACGCAGACAGTCTTCTGCTAGGTCTAGGTATGGAGAAGACGGGGCTGGGCCATCAAATGTGCAGGAGGATGAAGATGAGGATGAGGATGTTGAAAAATCAACAGTAACTACCCGAACCCTATACCAGCGTGAGCTACGAGATGTGAGAAAAGACTTTGGTCGCTGTATAGGTGAGCAGCTTGTCACCTGGCTGCTCCGGTGCTGGGACACTGGAGCCAATGGTGTGGAATTAGAGGGCAGGGAAGCCAGGCGGCTGGGATCCCTTGCTAGAGACGCAGGCATTGACAAAGCAATTGGAGATGGAGCACGATCTCACAGCCTCTGGAGGCGTCTCCTGTCAGCTGTGAAGGAAAGGTATCCCTTCAAGGAAGAACTTGTATGTCTACCAGTCAAGTGGACCATCATGGAGAAGGGAATTCAGTACCTGAGGGAATTAGCCATATGGGAGGTAATTTATAAGGACCTAGATGACGCACAAATATCCACAGATCCAGATGAAGTCCAGTGTACACGACCCATGTGGCGGAAGTTTGTACGGAGTGCACCATTATCATATGCCAGCTCATTGGCAATAATAACCTGGAAAGATGGTGACGAACCCACAGTGGATAAATTGGCTAAACAACTCCAGCAGTACGAAGAAAGTCTCTCCTCTTCCCTACAGGCCAGCGTCTCGGCCGTGAAGAAACTCTCTGAAGAGTTCCACCAACTTAAAGAGAATTTATCTTTCCCCCCACCTGAACGAACCAGTGGCCACCAACTAAAAGAGAATACTTTGGAGAAACTTTCTGAAGAGGTCCACCAACTTAAAGAGAGTTTATTTTCCTCCCGATCTGTACAAACCAGTGTCTCAGCTATTAGGGGTAAACGTTCATCCGTGCAAAGAAGACAATATGGTGGGTACACACCCCGTGCCACCCTGTGGTTTTACCTACATGACCATGGAGAGGACATGAGAAAATGGGATGGAAAATCTACTGCGACCCTAGAGGCACGGGTACGTGAGTTGCAAAAGAAAACAATCAGGAAAAAGGGGTTCTCTGAAACGTTTGCTGCTCCAACTTCCAGCAGGCAGTCCTTTAAACACAGAAACGAAGATTCTGACCAGGACTAGAGGGGCCCTGCCTCCAGCCAGGGGGAGGAAAGGGACAATCAAGTTTATTGGACTGTGTGGATTCGATGGCCTGGCACGTCAGACGCACAGAAGTATAAGGCTTTAGTAGACACTGGTGCACAATGTACTCTAATGCCATCAAGCTATAAAGGGCCAGAGCCCATCTGTATTTATGGTGTGACAGGGGGATCCCAGCAGTTAACTGTATTGGAGGCTGAAGTGAGTCTAACTGGAAATGAGTGGCAAAAGCACCGTATTGTGACTGGCCCGGATGCTCCGTGCATCCTTGGCATAGACTATCTTAGAAGAGGATATTTCTAGGACCCAAAAGGGTTCTGCTGGGCTTTTGGCGTAGCTGCCTTAGAGACAGAGGACATTAAACAGTTGTCTACCTTGCCCGGTCTCTCAGAGGACCCTTCTGTTGTGGGGTTGCTGAGGGCTGAAGAACAGCAAGTGCCAATCGCTACCACAACTGTGCACCGGCGGCAATATCGCACCAACCGAGACTCCCTGATTCCCATCCACGAGCTAATTCATCAACTGGAGAGCCAAGGAGTGATCAGCAAGACTCATTCACCTTTTAATAGTCCCATATGGCCACTGCGAAAGTCTAATGGTGAGTGGAGACTAACAGTGGACTATCGTGGCCTGAACGAAGTCACGCCACCACTGAGTGCTGCAGTGCCGGACAGGCTAGAACTCCAGTATGAACTGGAATCAAGGGCAGCCAAGTGGTATGCCACAATTGATATTGCTAATGCATTTTTCTCCATCCCTCTAGCAGCAGAGTGCAGGCCACAGTTTGCTTTCACTTGGAGGGGAGTCCAATATACTTGGAATCGGCTGCCCCAGGGGTGGAAACATAGCCCTACCATTTGCCGTGGACTGATCCAGTCTGTGCTGGAGCAGGGGGAAGCTCCTGAACACCTGCAGTACATCGATGACATCATTGTGTGGGGTGACACGGCAGAGGAAGTTTTCGAGAAAGGGAAGAAAATAGTCCAAATCCTTCTGAAGGCCGGCTTTGCCATAAAACAAAATAAAGTTAAAGGACCTGCACGAGAGATCCAGTTTTTAGGAATAAAATGGCAAGATGGACGTCGTCAAATCCCAATGGATGTGATCAACAAAATAACAGCTATGTCTCCACCAACTAGCAAAAAGGAAACACAAACTTTCCTAGGTGTCGTGGGGTTTTGGAGAATGCATATTCCAAATTACAGTCTGATTGTAAACCCGCTCTACCAAGTAACCCGTAAGAAGAATGCTTTTGAATGGGGCCCTGAGCAACGACAAGCCTTTGAACAAATTAAGCAGGAAATAGTTCATGCAGTAGCCCTTGGGCCAGTCCGAACAAGACCAGATATAAAGAATGTGCTCTACACCGCAGCCGGGGAGAATGGCCCCACCTGGAGCCTCTGGCAGAAAGAACCTGGGGAAACTCGAGGTCGACCCCTGGGGTTTTGGAGTTGGGGATACAGAGGATCTGAGGCCCGCTATACTCCAACCGAAAAGGAGATATTAGCAGCATATGAAGGAGTTTGATCTGCTTCGGAAGTGGTCGGTACTGAAGCGCAGCTCCTCCTCGCACCCCGACTGCTGGTACTGGGTTGGATGTTCAAAGGAAGGGTCCCCTCTACACATCATGCAACTGATGCTACATGGAGCAAGTGGGTTGCACTGATTACTCAGCGGGTTCGAATAGGAAACCCCAGTCGCCCAGGAATCCTGGAAGTGATTATGGACTGGCCAGAAGGCAAATACTTTGGGATATCATCAGAGGAGGAGGTGGTCCGTGCTGAAGAAGCCCCACTGTACAACAAGCTACCAGAAAATGAGAAGAAATATGCCCTGTTCACTGATGGGTCCTGTCGTATGGTGGGAAAGCATCGGAGATGGAAAGCTGCTGTATGGAGTCCTACACGACGAGTTGCAGAAGCTGCTGAGGGAGAAGGCGAATCGAGTCAGTTTGCAGAAGTGAAAGCCATTCAGCTGGCCTTAGATATTGCTGAACGAGAAAAGTGGCCAGTTCTCTATCTCTATACTGATTCATGGATGGTAGCAAATGCCCTGTGGGGGTGGTTACAGCAATGGAAGCAGAACAGCTGGGAACGCTGGGGCAAACCCATCTGGGCTGCTGCATTGTGGCAAAATGTTGCTGCCCGGGTAGAGAACCCGGTTGTAAAGGTACGCCATGTAGATGCTCATGTGCCCAAGAATCGGGCTACTGAAGAACATCAAAACAACCAGCAGGTGGATCAGGCTGCTAAGATTGAAGTGGCTCAGGTGGACCTGGACTGGCAACATAAAGGTGAATTATTTATAGCCCGATGGGCCCATGACACCTCAGGCCATCAAGGTAGAGATGCAACATACAGATGGGCTCGTGATCGAGGAGTGGACCTGACCATGGACATTATAGCACAGGTTATTCATGATTGTGAAACATGTGCTGCAATCAAGCAAGCCAAACGGTCAAAGCCTCTCTGGTATGAAGGACGATGGCTGAAATACAAATATGGAGAGGCCTGGCAGATTGATTACATCACACTCCCCCAAACCCGCAACGGCAAGCGCCACGTACTTACAATGGTGGAAGCAACCACCGGATGGCTGGAAACATATCCTGTGCCCCATGCCACCGCCCGGAACACTATCCTGGGCCTTGAAAAGCAAGTCTTATGGCGACATGGCACCCCAGAAAGAATTGAGTCAGACAATGGGACTCATTTCTGAAACAACCTTATAGACACTTGGGCCAAAGAACATGGTATTGAGTGGGTGTATCACATCCCCTATCATGCACCAGCCTCCGGGAAAGTTGAACGATACAATGGACTGTTAAAGACTACACTGAAAGCAATGGGTGCTAGGACATTCAAAAATTGGGATAACATTTGGCAAAGGCCACCTGGTTAGTCAATACTAGGGGATCTGCCAGCCGAGCTGGACCTGCCCAATCAAACCTGTTACGCACTGTAGAAGGGGATAAAGTTCCTGTAGTGCACGTAAGAAACATGCTGGGTAAGACAGTCTGGGCTACTCCTGCCTCAGGAAAAGGCAAACCCATTCGTGGGATTGCTTTTGCTCAGGGACCTGGATGCACTTGGTGGGTAATGCAAAAGAATGGGGAGGTTCGGTGTGTACCTCAAGGGGACCTAATAGTGGGTGAGAATAGCCCATGAGTTGAATTGTAGTATGTTAATTATTATATAATACTGTATGTCATCACTACCATGATTGCTATTATCATAGATGAAAATGGTGATTAATTAGAAGGTATTGGAAAGAGTGTAACCTGAGCATGACATAAATGGTATGGAATAAGGGGTGGATATCTGTCCTGGTTTCAGTTAGGACAGAGTTAATTTTCCTCCTAGTAGCTGGTAGGGTGCTATGTTTTGGATTAGGATGAGAAGAACGCTGATAACATGCTGATGTTTTAACTGTTGTAGAGCAGTGCTTACACCAAGCCAAGGACTTTTCAGCTTCTCGCTCTGTCCTGCTAGCGAGCAGGCTAGGGGTGCAGCAGGAGCTGGGAGGGGACAGACCCAGGACAGCTGACTCAAACTGGCCAAAGGGGTATTCCATACCATCTGACGTCATGCTGAACAATATATAGGGGTGGCTAGCCGGGGTGGGGGGCCGGCTGCTCGGGGATAGGCTGGGCATCGGTCAACGGGTGGTGAGCAATTGCATTGTGCATCACTTATTTCGTACACATTATTACTATTAATACTATTATTATTATTATTATTATTATTATTTTCCTGTCTTAATAAACTGTCTTTATCTCAACTCACAAGCTTCACTTTCCCATTTCTCTCCCTCATCCCAGAGAGGGAGGGGGGAGGGTGAGCGAACAGCTGTGTGGTGTTTAGCTGCCAGCCGGGCTAAACCACAACAGGTGTCTGCATCCACTATATTCATCCTTTGTATTCACACTGCAAATATTTATTGCTAGTTTTGAAAGTAGGTAAAACCTACATTCAGATCCCAGACAATGACAAGCCCATAACCATTTACTACTGCAACTTTAATGAAGAAGCAGAGAATGTTTTCCAACTAATTTTAAACTTTCAGATTAAGAAATGTTTATCAAGGGAAGCTGATGTTCCTAACACAGGACTTTTACCTAATATACATCTGATTATTTTACACCAGATCTGGAGTACGGTGCACAGTTCTAGGCTCCATAGCACAAGAGCGGTATGAACACACTGAAGCAAGTTTGTAAGATGACCAAAGGATTGGCACATCTGGTACATGAGGAGAGACTGAGAGAACTGTGATTCTTCAGCCTGCAGAAGAGAAGGCTCGGGGGATCTTATCTCAATGTGTATAAATATCTGATTGGAAGGAATAAGATGACAATGTCAGACTCTTGTCAGTGGTGCTAAATGAAAGGACAACAGGCAAAAATTGAAATACAGGATATTCTACTTAAAAATAAGAAAAAAAATACTGTGAAGGTGATTCAACACTGGCACAAGTTGCCTAGAGAGGCTGTAGTCTCTCCATCCTTGGAGATATTCAAGACTGAATTGTAAAAGATCCCAAGCAACCTGCTCTAGGTGTTTCTAGAATGGTTTGGATGATTTCCAGAGATCCCCTTTCAGCCTCAACCAGTCTGTGATTCTAAGATATTTAAAACTATATACATATGTTCCATTTATTTCTCTAATAACTACTGAACTGTAAGTAGTAATTTTAGCTGACAATTACTCTCATTAGCACACGCACTTACAAGAATTCAGAGAATTAATACTGTGAACATATTCTTTTTACCCATTTCTAACAAAATTGAAGAAAAAGTAGAAGGCATATAACAGCAACAACAGAAACAAACTAACAAACAAAAAAGAATCTCAATGACAAAGCATGCAAGAAAAGAATTACACTTGGTTTTTGTTACGATAAACAAAAAGAAACAACATGCTGACCTTGATTTTCCACATTAATTTTATACAGGGAGGATATTGAGTTACATGGGTACAAATCAGTCAGTTATTATAGTGATGCAAGCCCAAACTGTTTATTTATTAATGTTTTCAGTTTGGGTTTATTTCCTTAAACTACATCTTTCAGGTCACATAAGCTGCCTGTTTTAGCAAATGTCTTTTCCAACAAAATACAAATGTTATTAGATATCAAAACAAGATAGTTTTGAATAAACACTTCAAGCACTTAGCACACTTTCTGCAGTTCAATGGGAAGGCCAAACCTAGTTTTTGGTTTCCCATCTAAGTTCCGGAACCCCATGCAGATGGCCTCACTTTAATCAAATCTTAAACTTCCCCCATTATTTTCAGATGTACAAAAATTGTCCCCTTATCTTACAACATAAACCACTATAGTGCAAGTAAGGATGTTGTACTCTGCTTCTACCTCGAAGCTATTCTGAAGCTATTCTATCAGAGAAAGAATCATGAACACACCACACTAAGGGAAGAACATAATACCATCACGGATGACAAACTGAAATAATTGGTGCAGAGTTATCCAAAAAGACTTAAGGAGAAAAAAAAAAAAAAAAAAAAAAAAAGGTGTTTTAACATTGGAGGATTTTTCACATTACTGAGAAATAATCTACAATGAAATCTGGAAGTGATTCAACACCAGTGCTCTGTCTTCGTAATGTAATGTGGCATGTGCTGCATGAAACAATGGATGAGTTTGTTAACCTTTAAAGACATATGAACACACCATTATTTTTGCAAAAGCAACAACTGACAGTACTACTCCTCCTGTTTGGAGGCAATTTCTCATCACGACTGCAATCAGCTGTAGTACAGTAACCGTAAACTAAACCAGAATGCCAACAGCCACCAAGCCCTCCCACCCCCAGTAATTCAACACACACACGCAACTGACCAAGGAAAGCTGCAGTCAGAGATCTGCTAGAGGATATTCTCAGCTCTTCCACTGTGGAAGCAGCCTCTGTCTTCATTCCTCTCTTAGGTACAGTAAGGAAAGGCATTTTGGAGCATTGCAGGTAGCTGCAAGAATGACCAAAGTCAGTGATGTACAGAGCTGGACACGAGCTGAGAGAAAGGCATGTATAGACTGCACTGCTTAACACATTCACAGCTAATGCAAAAAAAAATTCAGCAGTATGGTAACATGTACCATACACTGACATTTGAGTGAAATGCTACCTCAAGACCTTTACCTTAAGACAACAAAGCACATTATCTGCTACTTATTGTGGAGGGGAAAAAAAAAACAAACAGCTAATAGCAACATAAAGACCCATATATATATACAGGCAACAAAGCTAATGTAACCTGCATGACTGAATATCTGCTGCAGGACAGCAGCCGATATGCAAAACAGACCCCTTCACTCTGTCCGCCTCTCAACAATAACTCCTGCTGAAAATTCCAGTATGGGGATGGGGACATCTGAACAGGATACACGAGTTAGCTGTGAGGTTGCTGACCATTCAGTTCACTTGCCTTTCAAAGAATAGGACTAACATATGGAGAAGACTAAGCCTACAACATTTTGCAACTCTAAACAAAATGAAAACTAGAAGAGGATAGTGATGCTGTTTACAAAGATATTGTGAAGTAGGTACTAAGAGATAGTACTCTTTAAACTCGAAAGAGCATGTGCACCTCACCCCGCCTCCACCAGACAGAGCATTAATTAGCTGGGTATAAATCGATTGTGAGCAGCAATTTGGCTGCAAGTTTATGAATGGAAGTGGGAAGGCTGTTCCAGAAGTTCATGAGGTGTGTGAGTAATGGGAAGAGAGATATTAGAGATATTGTTTCATTTTCAGAGGGAACCAGCAAAAATCTGCAAAACTTAAATAACGGTACTCAGCCAAGTCCTTATTTTTTATGACACATTCATATACATACATGGCAGCAACTGATTCCTCTGAATTTTGAACTTTTAGAAAAAATGAAGCAGACCCAAAATAACTTCTGCCTCCATGACATTAGTGTTGTTACCGCTGAAGTCAACGTCAAATGTCTGACTGCAACAGACTGAAGTTCTTGCCTCACTAGTCCTGTTTTCTGTATCACGGTCAGTACTGCACAGATTGTGTGAAGTTCATACTTTAGCACAAAGATACATGTTTTCACTGTGGTACTGTTTTTATTTGAAAACTGAATTTATATATGCTCTATTTAGCTCATGGTTGCACAATGCACATTACTATCAGGAGCTTAGTATTGCATAAAGGGAATGAAGTAGCTGACATGAGTGTTTAGAAAAACAAAATAGCTAGCACAAATTGACAGTGTGCTTCCCTCCATCAAGTCTCTTGATTTTAATAAGCAGTGCTCTATATTTATGCTAGTTATTCCTTTCATTGTGTTACACAATAGATTATTGATAGCTTTGATTCCTTTCATTGTGTTACACAATAGATTATTGATAGCTTTGATTAAAAATCAGATACAGAGCAACTTTACCTAGTACTAAATCAGCTTTTAAAGTGGTCCTGACAACCTCAAAACATTCTTTAAGGTTCATAGCTACCTTTTAGCCCTACTAGTATTGTTGATACTATTTGCAAAAGAGTTTTATGTAATTACATCTGTGCTTTTATTTTATTTTTTTTTTATTGTGTGTAACTGTATATATGCTTCATAGGCCCCAAGAAATAAAGGGAAAGGAAAACTATGATTCATTTACCTGCAATGACTATTTATGGCCCCATTTGGACCACAGGCAGATCACAACAAAGCTGTGTGCAGTGCTTCTCTTACATAATGAATCATACTCTGCACTTACAATAAACATCCAGGTAGGGTTCACGGTTGCATCTGTCACTAAGGACTGCAGTGAGAAATCAGAGAAGTCTGCTGCTGGAGAGAGAAGCACGTTTTGGAATGGGCAATGCCATCTGCCATACGGCACTTAGTGCTGGTCTCTGACCTGGACCACAAGCTCAGCTACAGCCACAGAAATACCAAGAAAGCTTCATTCCCCACCCCCCCGAACTGATACTCCCCCCCGCACCTTATTGACCGCATGTACAAAATCCATATGCAGTGAAGCAAGATCCACTCCAAAAGTAACACTCAAGAGTGCCAGCATCCAGAATCCATATGTAAGAAGGGCATCTGCATCTGTGGGACTTCTAACAGCAGGAAGAAACATGCTCAAAAAATTCTTCCTTCAGTTGCCACCACCTAGCAGAAGGAGCTACAGCTCCTTGATAGCAGGAATGAGCAGGAGAAGGAAGGGATTAAAATGTTTTGCTTTGCTTTGCCTAGCCCCAGAACTCTATGCAGTATATCCCATACTTATACTATAACCCCGCACACTTCATGCTACAATATGAACCCACAATGTTTTTGTACAGCTGTTTGTATTTCTGCCTGAACAACAGAGAAACTGATAGATGATTGATTGCCACCGCTCTAATCCTCTTGTTGGATATAATCTGCAGCTTCCTAGATTCTGGATGAACACAGAACAACCTGAAGAGCCTTACTGCCATCTGGATCACCAGCTGAACACAGAAACCAGAAAGGAATGAAAAACACTGGTGTCGAAATTATAGTATGCTCAATGCAGGCCAGACATAAAAAATGCAGATCAGGGAATACATTACCCCCACACACACCTAAAAAAAATATGACTGGCCTGCTTATAGAAACAGGTCATCTACCCCTGCAAAAAACTTTGTGTGTTTTTTTTGTTTCTTTTTGTTTTGTTGTTGTTGTTTTTGTTTGTTTTTACATCTAATAGTTCCACCATCACTCAGAAAACATTATTTAAGTCATAACAAAGTTTTATATATCACATATTTATGAAAAATAAAAGGGGCAGTTAGGTGAGGGGTGATTATTCATTCATTCTTTCAGCAAAACATTTTAGAAGGATTTAGAGCAGAGGAGGTAGACTAAGAGAGACTGGAAATTTACTGATGCATGTGCAATGCCTCTTAGGGCTACTGTTTCTCCTGCACCTCCATTTTGGATTATCCTAAATACTGGCAACAGCTCCACAGCTGCTTCCTTTTGATAAAAGTTTGAAGCTTATTTAGCCAATTAAAAGCCATGTAAATGTTTCACACGTAACTTCCAGGAATTTGTTTTGCACGATGAGTTTTCATTACAATAAGAAGTATTTATCAAATGATTTGGTGAAGTATTTCCTTAATGTAAACAAGAGCAAGGCTCCAGAAATGCCTAATGTCGTAAAATGTGAAAGCAGTGAAGCCCTAAAAATGTGATCTCCTTTCCCTAGCATCCTCAGGTGCACAAGCACACCCCCTACCTACAACGCCTTCTGAAGTCAGTCAGAGAATTAGGGCCACACTGTGCATTTTACACTCAAAATAGTTTAACTAGCACACATCTTCTGGTCTCCTGTAGTGCTTATCACCTCATTGCTTAGGTACTTGACAAATAAATTTGCAAAGCAACATTTAATAATAACCATCTTTCTAAACCCACTCTAGAAAAAGAAAAAGAAAAAAAAAAGAAAAAAAAAGAAAAAAAAAAAAAAAAGGTCTTTTATCCAATACTCCGGAGTAGGCTTCACCAACTTAATATTGAAATAGCCTGGACTAAAGAAACATTCAGTGTTACTCAATTATCTGGCACTTCTTTGATTTTTCTTTGGAATATTTTTCAAATAATGGCTACTCAAATCCATTTTGAACAGTAATTTCTTCCAGCACAAAAGCACATCCCACTGTTGGTATGTGTTTCTTTTCCACCCTGTGTTTCTTTTTAGCAAGGAGACAGAAGTGGCTGAGTCTCTCCATAGTTAACAGCACCCTAGAGAGTACAGTTATGGACTAGCCATACATGAACTCAAACTCTGCACTTAGCCCCCCTACATCTAACATGCCCTTCAGTCATCACTTCTCCACCTCCAGTCTTTGTGGGCACCTCAGATTAAGCAGACCAATAAGAACAAGGAGAAGAGGCAGATGTTCCACTTCTCAGACGTGAGAACTCTTAGCACGCATTTGTTTTAATCCATATGATTCTGTCATATGTTTTTACAGAAATTTTCTAAACTTCAGGCCTCTGAATTTAACAGTCTGTCCTCCCCCCACTTCCCCTCCCCAGCATCTATTAAACACAAAAGCTGGTTGCAGCAGCCATCAGAAAAAAAGCTCTGGAACAAACGACAGATGCAAAAACATTAACATGAGTAAACAATAACAAGCTAAATGTAATGACATACAAGTCGTGTAAGCCATACTCCTTACTGTTATAAAACTGTTCACTCTAAAGCAATAAAACTACCTTACAATTTGATGGTACTTTGAGTATAAAACTTGACAAATGAAGGCTAAAAGACACTGGGAGAGGACATCCAGTTTATCCCAATGCCTGAAGTGATATATTAAGTGTTGCATAATAAATAATTGGTAATTAAGAGTAAAAAACAGGTAAACAGAATCAGAAAAAAAGTTCTATAAATGATGCATTTTCAGTATCACAACTAAGTATTACTGCAACTACATGCAACAACAACAACAACAACAATAATAATAATAATAATAATAATAATAACCCTACCCCATAACCTACCAGTAAAACAGAATGTAAGTCTCTTTAACATAATAGCAATTTAAAAAGAAGAAAAGGCCATTTTCAGAATACTGTATTCCTAATAGGAAAAGAAAAAAAAAAAAAAAAAAAAACTGAAGAGGTAGTACAAAAGCCTGACTGCAGCAAACATACCATGAAGAAAAAGTATAGCCTAAATATTTTGAGAAGTACACAATTTGGGTGAGTTTACCACCTTGCCTGGTCCTACAGTATAGAACCACAGTAATAGGACAGATTTACTTCTGTGTATAATACACCAAAACCAACGATAGACCAACTCTTCCTGCATGTTTTAATGAAACATTTGCAAATGCATTCTAACACCTACAAAAAACTACAAAAAAAGCATGATTAGTAATTTATAATATCATCAATTGCCTCACTTCCACATTAAAAGGTACACATTTCAGATGCATCAAGAAGCCCTGTACAGGATTAGTCCATACTACAAAAGGCTGACAGCTGGGGGTACTCATATTGGAAACTCCAGCAGACCATAAATGTCATACAAAGTGTATGTAATACATAATGATAATGTTGCAAACAAGCAGATAGCATGCAACCCTCACTGGTCACAATATCACGGGTATCACCTTTGTGTAATATATAAAGAAATTGTAACTCAGAAACTCATGTGTGATTACAAACAGGAGTTAAGTCCCCTTTTATAGAAATATTTCTATTTGCTCTCAAAACAGATGCTCTCAGCAATCCAACCACCCTTCAACACATACATACGACTTCATAGAGTTCCAGCACTGTTTTTCTACAACTTCCTTTTTACATTTCACTTCTGCTTGGGAAAAAAAGTTCCAGACAAGCCATTTCCCCATCAAGCAGAGGTAAACCCAGTTCTCTCTCACAGATGCAGTCAACCAGAATAGACACGTTTGCTTAGATAAAACATGCCACAGTAAACGATGACACATGACCTCCACCTACAGAGATCTTGTTTGCTCACTAGAGGAAAGCTGGGAGTGATTATGTGCAGGGAATTCCAGGTCCCAAAAAATGAGCTTCTGCAGCAACAGAAGCCAGCTTACTCGATCAGACTTTAAAACATTTAAAGAACTGCTCTATAAACAATGTTTACTTCCACTTTAATATATATATATGTATATAAAAGCAGCGCAGACAGCTGCACGTTAAGAAATTATATTTTCGAAAAAAAGAAGAGAAATCTGGAGTTGTGGGTGGGAATAAGTCTAACAGCTGTGATTAGTGAGCCGTGTGTTTATGTATCTGCCAACATCATATGAAGCACTGGGTGAATTTCAGCATGCCTCGGATGGCAAAAGTCTGTTGTATAAAACTTGTTGACAATGTTGTTAAAATAGAAAACTAATATTTGATAGCAAAAGACACGGCCTCTTATAAATGTCAAATCCAGGATTATAAAGCAACGCACAGAGATTCTGGACTTGAATTTTGGTGCATAATCCAACCATCTGTCGACTAGTTGTGTAGCAAAATCAAGATAACGTGCACATCTCCAAAAGGACAGCCAAATTGTTTTTCTCCTGCTACAACATTTCGCTGCTTACGAACATCCCTGCGGTAATCGCACCCCGCCTGCAGATTAACCTAGGGGAGAAGACACTCGCCACGGGCAAAGGGAAAGATTACAAAGGCAATCTTGGCAGATCGACAAGACGAACAGGGCTCCCGGTGCAGCCTGCAGAGGCAGCGGCAGACCCGCCGCACCGCGGCCACCGGGCCGGGTAGGGACCCCGACCAGTCCAGGGCGCCGGCTGCGGGGGTCCCCAGCAGGGTCTCCCCAACCCTCAGCAGCCGGCGGAGCGGCACCGGGCCGCAGCCTGGGGGTGCACACGGGCTTACACCGGGCGGCCAAAGTTAAACGCGCTGGGGCGGGAGGAGATCCGCTCCTGCCGCCTCTCCATCCGCCGAGAAGCTGCGGTCCTGCAGCCCCCCCATTCCTCCCTGGGCACCCTCCTCGCCCCGCGGGGACCCCGCAGGGCACCCCCGGCCTCCCGGCTGAAAAGGGTGGGAAGTCCCCGGGAAGGGCCGCCTGGCAGCTGCGGGGGGAACGCCGGGGCTCCAGCCGCGCCCGCCCCGTCCCGCAGCGCCGGGCGCCGCAGCGGGGTACGGACACCCCAGGGACACGGACACCCCCCCCGGGGCATGGACACCCCCGGGGCACCGCCACCCCCCGGGGCATGGCCAGGGGCCACACCAGCCCGGCCCGGCCCGGCCACTAGTTGCTGGGACCGCCGCGAAGAAGTGGTGAAAGGAGCCCGGGGCAGCGGCGGCAGAGCCCCGGGGGGACGGGGCAGACCGTCGGTCCGTTCGCTGTGCTCCCCGCTGCCGGCGCTTCTCACCTCCTTAAGTTCCTTGGCCACGTCTTTCAGGTCCCCCAGCACTAATTCCAAATCCTCCACGATGATCTTGATCTGCTCCTTCACCTTGGCTTTGGAGGCAGCTGGCGGCCCCTCGGACGGCGACGAGGACGAGGATGCGGTCCCCTTGGACTGGGCGGACATCCTTCGGGGCAGCCCGGCGCGGACACGGGGGGGGCACGCAGGTCAGGCGAGCAAGGCGGCCGCCAGCCGCCCGGCGCCGTCCCTCCGGCTCCCGGAGCTGTCGCAGCCGCTGCCACCACCGCCGCCGCCACCACTGCCGCCGCCGCCGCCGCCGCCTGCCCGCCCGCGCATCCCGCGCCGGGGGCGCCGCGCCGCGCCGCGCTCTGCCGGGCGGCCGCGCTGTGCAGCTGCCATCGGCTCCCGGGAGCGGCGCGGGGGCCCGGCTGCAGCCCGCCGTGCGCCGCGCCTGCGCCTCGCCCCGCCCGCCCCCTGCTCGGCTCCGCTCCGGCCCCCAGCCCCGTTCCCCGGCTCCGGCTCCGGCCCGGGAGAGAAGGGATCGGGGGAGGAGCGGCCGCCGCCGCCCGCGGCGTCGCCCCCACCGTGCTCCCGGCGGGAGGGGGAGGCAGTGAGGGTGCTCCGCGGGAGGCGCTGCCTGCCCGGCCCGGCTCGGCTCGGCACGGCTGGGTGAGTGCACGGTGCTGCATCGGCCGCCCGACCCCACACGGGCTGCCCGGCCGAAAATGGGTGACGGCCAAAACACCCCCTACCACCGCCACCACCCCGAATTGGGACGCTTCTGGAAGCTGGCTCGGCGCAGAATTCAGTTCCCGTCCGGAGGAATTGAAGGGCGGTTCAATTGCAACAACAGTGCCCGTTTTTGGGGGGCGAAAAGGCAGCGCTCCGAGGTGCCGCAGCCTGGGGATGCCACACACCCGGAGGTGCCACACCTCTGCCCGGGGATGGGGCCGTCCTGGCTCCTCAGGGTGTTTTGGGCTTCCCGATAGCTGCTGTAAGGTGGCTGCAAGAAGGAAGGTGTTTTGTGAGTGCCGCCGAACTAGTAAGTCATTCAGTCTGTGCCCGCCAATATTTACTGCCCAGCAAACACACAGGAGACCCTGTTTTAGTCGGGAAGTAAAGGTTGTCCATCTCATCAGACAGAAATAAAGACATGCACGAGGCAGAACAGCTCTGGGATGCTGCCCAATATGCTGCCTGCCTCTCTCCAGAGTTGAGGCCCAGGCAGTTTTTGAGAACATGCTCTTTCCAGTGTCATTCAGAGATCTGTCTGTGGTGCAAATGGAAGAGATTGTTAGAAAACCCTCACCTCCAGTGTTTTTCCGTCTTACTACAAAAAGGTGTCATGTTCAGGCAAGAAGATTTGGTTTAGGTATTTTGTACCTCACTAGCTATGAACAGGACCATGGAATCAATAGAATGGCTTGGGTTGGAAGGGGCCTTAAGGATCACCAGTCCCAACCCTCCTGCCATAGGCAGGGATGCCACCCACTAGACCACTTTGGCCAAGGCCCCAACCAGCCTGGCCTTGAACACCTACAGGGATGGGGCATCCACAGCTTCTCTGAGCAGCCTGCGCCAGTGCCTCACTGCCCTAAAGAAGAGGGCATGCAGCCAAGTCCAGCTTTGAGGATCACCCTGCATGGCTGCAACTGAATTTTATGCTGTAAATGCTTCTGAGAGTTTGGGCAACCTCAGATGTTTCAGCCTAGCTAAGCAAGACAGGGAAAAGCAGAAACCTTGCCCAGAGCAGTGTGTCTGCACATGCTACAAAATCTCACGTGGTGATGAACGGTTTGTCTCTGGGAAGGGTGTGGGACTGGGATATGAATAAACAGGGGCTCACAGCAACTCTTACTGTCTTGGTTTACATGTAATTATCTTTTCACTTCTTTTACCACTACAAAACCTGCAGCATTAGGCTGAAATCATTTGTTAGTGAACATATATTAGAAAATATTTTTTTCCTTTGGTGTCTCTCCGAACTTTTAAACAATTTTAAGAAGGCCATTTTCAATAATACTCTTTCCTTTTGAATTCCCTCAAGTCTCATGGTAAATTATTTTCATCTCACCATAGCAAAAGCTCTACTAAAAGTGACTTTCAAAAGCATCAGTGCTGGTTATTTTTGCTTAACAGTTTCTGTATGAGCAACAATATCATATGATTTTGGAAGCTAGCAAAGAAATGCTGTCTGAATCTCCAGACAAGCCACCACTAAGCTGAGAAGAAAACAACGCACAAGTTGTTGAGTGAATTTAAAGTTATTAATTTGTTTGAATACTATTCCTCAAAGGCATTGTTTTAGCAGGAAAAAACATATGAAAAGCTACTAGTGAAATTATCTCTGTAGAAGCTAGCACACATCCAGTTTATAATTAGAGAAGGCAGTCTATTTTCTGACAGAAATTAAGGGTACTGTGTAATAGTATACTGTATACACCTGTATGCAACAAGGTTTAAATAGATAAGGGTTCATTTCTGCTACATTTCTGTAGTAGAAATCATCAGCATTGTGACAAAACTGATAACAGATTTCCTACAGATAAATTTTGTCTAACCTAACTGAACATTCATGATTAGACATATTTTTCCTACACAGTGACTTACTGTTTATGTTTTCAGTACAACGCTTTGGCAACTCCTACTGCTAAATATTTTTACTTTAACAACAGAATATTTCTATCACATTAGTTGAAGTCATGAGAAGACTTTACCCATAATCACTTGGTTGTCACGTTTCCTTAATCCTGTGACCATGTCTGGAGACTTTCCAAACTTTTGAAGATATAAATTGTGCCCACCTCACCAATCTCTCCACTTCAGTAGTGGCATTCTTTTATGAGCTATGCAGGTGTATATAATGACTGATATTTTGTGTTCATCCAAGTAACTGCTGTTTGTCACTGAGGGAGAACAAACAAACGAACAAAATTCACAGTCCTAAGACCTGACTAAAGTAATTTTACCCCGAGTAAAGCCCTGAGAGTAATTTTAAGTTTTTTTTTTTTTAATAAATGCTGTAACATGCTAAGCTGTGTTTCAGTTAGCAAATAGGCAGTGTCCCAGAGCAAAGTTACATGATTTCTTATTCCTTGATTTCTTTTGTTTCTATCTCTGCAAGTAAATGCTATTTATCTGTGTACTGTCAGTTTCTTCTTTTTGAAGTCTTTCTGGTTGTATCCTCATCGCATCTGAAGTGGATAATCAGGAAAAAGAGGCTAATATCTTACAATGATTTTCTTACTGACCTCTGTAGGCCCTTGGCAAAATGAAGAGGATGCACAAGAATTCTCCACAAAACTCTTGGGGGATGAAGTTATTTTGGAAGTAGAAGTTCTTTTGGACCTTCAAAGTGCAGTTCACTGACCCTCCACTAACACTTTTTAATCCAGAAAAGAACACCCAAACAAAAACAAAACACACATTAAATGAATACTTAGTGAAGCAATGTGGCACTCAGCTGCACCATTGCAAGCTGTGATCTCATTAAAGCTCACAAGTTGAGTAAGGCTTGGCCTGATCAGTAATTGGAAAGGACATCTCTCAGGAAAATATCTCAAGATGTTGCAAAGTTTGATATTGGTGATTCAGTAGATGGCACTTTTCATTTTGGAAAAAAAAAATAATAAAAATCCTATAATCCAGTATTACAAATAGAGTGAACTGAGCACCCACACAAAAGCAGTAATCTGATCATGCTGTTTTATTTATGTTGTTTATTTTAATGTGTGGAGTCACAAAGAGGGTTGGAAACTATGCAGGAAATCACGAGTAATTGTAAAACGTACATGAATCACAGAAATCATTTTTCAAGATAATCAGCCAGACCAGTCATATGAGAAGTACAGAAATGTAATTACTTTAAATTTAGTCACTTTTCTCTTAAAAAAAAAAAAAAAAAAACGAGAGGGAAAAAAAATAAAAACAAGCACCCCAAGTGTTTAACCATCTGGGAGAAGCAGATACAGTACCATAAAACTTTCATACTTATTTGTATAGAAGAATATTAACCAAATGAGCACTTTGCAAATTATATAGAGAGAACTTCATATATATCACGTATGTGAATATGTATATGTGTATTCTGTATATGTAGAACTATGTACATATAGAACTTTCCCCAAGTCATCAGTGTTTCAGATGAATTAAAAATTAATTTCCTGTTGCCTGTTGAAGGTATTTTGTTTGAGTTTTGTACCATTTACCAAAGCTAAAAGTTGAAAGTCTTCTGTATCAAACAAAACTTTTTATATCTGTATGTTCTAATTTATTTTAAACATTTTCACACTTTCCAAATAAAATTAAAGAATTTACCAGACAAAAAGCTACCTAGGCAAACTAACTAGTTTTGAAGATGATAAATGAAACCTTGATTTATTTTATATCCCTCTTTTGTCCCTAGAGGAAATATTCCATATACAAAATAGGGAAGTACTGAAGCATTAAGCCTGTATTTTTAATCCTAAACAAAATCATGGCAGAAAGCTTCATTCAGTTGCCACAGGCATGCATATTAGACGTGCTGATTATAATATTCATTTAAAGCTTCAATATTAGTCATATGTTAAACTATAGTACAATAGCTTATACTACACTATAGTAAAACAAGAGGTTAAGCTATAGTACAATGTCACTTGCATTCCAAATGCAAGTTAACCACCATTTTTGATCTTTTACCTTTCCTGTCCAAAAAGAGTAGTGGGCTAATCTCTTTCCAAAAGGCTGCCGTATTCTAATCTCTTTCCAAAAGGCTGCCATATTTAACTGGATGTGGTTGTCTTTTATTATTATTATTATTGTTATTATTATTATTACACAATTCTTTGATGATTATGCTGAAGAAGTCACAGTGGTTGTTTTACATTACAGACTACAAAGTTATTCTTCATTTTGGTAGAGACTAAAATATTGTGAGGGAGCAATTAGAATGTACCCAGCTCCAAAAGGTGGGAGGGTGAAGAATGAGTGGAGAACTTGTGGGTGAGAATTAAGGGTTAGGCTGGTATGGGTGACACTGTTGTGGGGGTGTACTACAGATCGTCATATAAGGAGGAGGTCGACGAGGACTTCTACAAGCAGCTGGAAGTAGCCTTGTGATCCCGGGCGCTGGTTCTCATGGGGGACTTCAATTATCCAGACATCTGTTGGGTAAGCAACTTGGCCAGTCACGCACAGTCCAAACGGTTCCTTCAATGCATTGAAGATAATTTTCTGGTGCAGGTGGTGGAGGAACTGACGAGGCTGGGGGTGCTTCTGAACCTTGTTCTTACCAACAAGGATGGGCTTGTTAGGGATGTGAAGGTTGGGGTTAGCTTGGGATGCCGTGACCATGAGATGGTGGTGTTCAAGATGGAACTTGGTGGAAGAAGTAAGGCAAAAAGTAGGATTGCTGCCCTGGATTTTGAGAGAGCCAACTTCGTCCTCTTCTGGGACCTACTTGAGGGTATCTCATGGGCTAGATTACTAGAAGTCAAGGGTGCCTGTGAGAGCTGGGAAACATTTAAACACTTCTTCCAAGCTCAGGATCGGTGTATCCCAAAGAGTAGGAAGTCGGGGAAGGCGGGGCAGGAGACCTGCATGGATGAGCAAGGAGCTCATCAACAAGATCAAAAGGAAGAGGAAGGTCTACAAAATGTGGAAGAAGGGCCTGTCCTCTTGGGAGGAGTATAGGAATGTTGTCAGGGCCTGCAGGGACACGACAAGGAAGGCTAAAGCCCACCTGGAGGTGAAGCTTGCAAAAGAGATAAATGATAATAAGTTTTTTTTTTTTTTTTTTTTTTAAGTATGTAAACAGTAAAAGAAAGACTAGAGATAATGTGGGTCCCCTGCTGAACGAGGGGGGTATCCTGGTAATGGGGGACACAGAAGGTGGAGATACTGAATGCCTTCTTTGCTTCGGTCTTGTCTTCAAAGACTCTCCCCCAGGACTCCTGGACCCTGGAGGGAGGAAAAAGTGTCTGGGAGGTGGAGATCTTACCGCTGGTTGACAAGAGGGTGGTTTGGGAGCACCTGAGTGGGCTCAACGCACAAAAATCCATGGGTCCAGATGGTATGCATCCACGTGTGCTGAGGGAGTTAGTGGAGGTGATCACTGAACCACTCTCTATCATCTTTGAAAGGTCCTGGAGAACAGGAGAGGTGCCTGAAGACTGGAGGATAGCCAATGTCACTCCGGTCTTCAAGAAGGGCAAGAAGGAGGATCCAGGAAACTACAGGCCAGTTAGTCTCACCTCTGTCCCTGGAAACGTGTTGGAACAGCTTGTTCTGGATGCCATCTCCAAGCAATTGGAAGAGAAGAAGGTTAGGAGGAGTAATCAGCATGGATTAACAAAGGGGAAGTTGTGTTCAACCAACCTCGTAGCCTTCTATAATGTCATCACCAGCTGGGTAGATGCGGGGAGAGCAGTGGATGTCATCTACCTTGACTTTAGCAAGGCTTTTGATACTGTCTCTCACGACATCCTGCTAGCAAAGCTGAGAAAGTGTGGGATAGAGGAGTGGACAGTAAGGTGGGTTGAGAACTGGCTGACTGGCCGAGCTCAGAGGGTGGTGATCAGTGGCGCAGAGTCCGGCTGGAGACCTGTGACTAGCAGTGTTCCCCAGGGGTCGGTGCTGGGTCTGGTCCTGTTCAACATCTTCATCGATGACCTTGATGAGGGAATAGTGTCTGCCCTCAGCAAGTACGCTGATGACACAAAGCTGGGAGGAGTGGCTGACACGCCAGAAGGCTGTGCTGCCATTCAGCGAGACCTGGACAGGCTGGAGAGATGGGCAGGAAGAAACCAAATGAGGTTTAATAAGAGCAAGTGTAGAGTCCTGCACCTGGGAAGGAACAACTGCACGTGTCAGTACAGGCTGGGGGACGACCTGCTGGAGAGGAGCTCTGAGGAGAGGGACCTGGGGGTCCTGGGGGACGACAGGTTGACCATGAGCCAGTGGTGTGCACTGGTGGCCAAGAAGGCCAATGGGATCCCGGCATACATAAAAAGGAGCGTGGCCAGCACATCAAGGGAGGTGATCCTCCCCCTCTACTCTGCCCTGGTCAGGCCTCACCTGGAGTACTGTGTCCAGTTCTGGGCTCCCCGGTACAAAAAAGACAGGGATCTTCTGGAAAGAGTCCAGCAAAGGGCAACAAAGATGATACGGGGTCTGGAACATCTTCCCTATGAGGAAAGACTGAGAGACCTGGGTCTGTTCAGCCTGGAGAAAAGAAGACTGAGAGGGGATCTTATCAATGTTTACAAATATCTTAAGTGTGGGAGACAGTGGGATTTGGCCAACCTCTTTTCAGTGGTTTGTGGGGACAGGACAAGGGGCAATGATCAAAAAATGGAGCACAGGAAGTTCCGCACCAACATGTGAAAGAACTTCTTCACGGTGAGGGTGACAGAGAACTGGAACAAGCTGCCCAGAGGGGCTGTTGAGTCTCCTCTGGAGATATTCAAGGCCCGTCTGGACACCTACCTGGGCAACCTGCTCTAGGAGGGGGTTGGACCCAATGATCTCTTGAGGTCCCTTCCAACCCCTACAATTCTGTGATTTTGTGATTGCCTTCAGTTAAAGTGAAAAAATTAAATGTACTTTCTGATGTGTTGTATAAGTGAACACTGTTATATTATTTAACTTCTTTAAAAACAAACAAACAAAAAAATCCCTTAGAAAGAAAGTCTGGATCACAAAATAAAGTACACAATTCTGAATTAAGTTGGCTCATTTCCAGTCAATAATTAGCAAACATAAGAGAAGTCAGATTAATGGTAATTCCACTGTTTGCACCAAGTTCTTGCCTTACTCCTCTCACCCAAGATTTATTGCATCTTCAACAGAGAAGTAAGAAATACTACGCAGTTGTAAGATAAGCTTACTGAAACTAAGTCCTCTTTGGAGGACTAGAGTTCTATCAAGCTTCCTGGGTGAGCTGTAAAACAATCATAGCAAGCCAACCATCCTCCACCTGGGATATTCCCCAGGCACTAAATTGCTGTGGGCTTCTTATGGCCAAATTTCAACTACTACTGATATTTCTCTAAAAAAATCAAACACTCTGAGAAGTACACAAAAGAAAGGTTTTAAATGACTTGTTACTTGCAATTCAGTCTTTCAGTACGTAGATAAAGAAATAGAGTATCTTATCAAAAAAGCATGTATCAATTATGAGTTCTTTAATATAATGAAGATCTGCTTTTCAATGTAAAATTCAACAGAGTACTGTATATGGAATAAGACATGAGTATAAAACCAAATTCAGTCAGAATATGGTACCTAAAGCTGATGTGATAATATGAACTTTTCCAAGTGTTACGAACATTGTCTGTTGGTACTATAGAAATTATAAATGTCTTCTAACCTTGCTTAAATAATTCTCTGTGCAATGCTTTGATTCAACAATGAGCCAAAGGATAGACAAAGAAAAAAAAACTATTAATCTGGAAGAATAAGACAACTGAACTATCTGCATATGCTCCCTTGAAAGATGCAGGAATATATTTTTGCTCTCCAATAAATGCTCATTTCGATGTCCATTCTTCTAGTGGAGAGAATTAACAAAAATCTCTGACTTAATGCTAACCAATACAGAGATATATATATATAAAATAATTAGGAAATGGATAAGGTAACGAAAAACATGCTTATACCATGCTTATTGCATCTCTTTGGCAAGGATGTATCCTAATGTTTCCAAAGTATAGGAATAATGCAAGATGAAATCTTTTTTTTTTTTTTTTTCTTTTTCTTTGTTGAAGCAGCAATACAGCAATCCTAGAGCAGTATTTTTTGTTAGTCATTTCTTGTACTTGTT
This sequence comes from Cygnus atratus, assembly GCF_013377495.2. NCBI lineage: Eukaryota > Metazoa > Chordata > Aves > Anseriformes > Anatidae > Cygnus > Cygnus atratus. Next base: position 65,681,206 of record NC_066396.1, read on the forward strand.
TTTCAAAATCATTTACTGGAAGTACTGAAGGTTCTATTTATTTATATATTTATTACTGGTTAACTGTCAACTAACAAATTTGTACCTTTTTTTTTTTGCTAAGGAGCTATTGGTTGGTGTCAAATGCAAAGTATTTCCTGTGGAAGAATATCCCTTTACCACTGGCATTCACTTCAGTAGTACATTATTGCAAACATCTGGAGCATGCAGAAAAATACAGTCTGGATTCTGTCCTCAAGCACCGTAATCAGAATAGTCCAAGCAACAGAAATGGCAAATTAAATGACTAACTCAAACACAGAAAAGTGAGTTGCAAGAATAAAAAAGTAAACCATGAAATTCTTTAATTTGCAAATCTACAGTGGATATAGACAGTCTCCATCTCAAAGGCCACTCCAGGTTCTGTGATTAAAAAACTATTTTTTCTATGTCATATGCAGTAAAGCAAAGGTGAACATTCACATATTCAAGGCTTTCATTTTAGATTGATGAATTATCTATCGACAGACAATGAATCTCTGCCAATTCCTCCCCTATTCCTCAGACTCAAATTATATTAAAAGCCATGGCACAAACTAGGAGAGAGAAGCCAGAAACGTAAATGGGAAGGATCCATTACTCACTGACAAACATAAGACTGGATTGCATGAGTGCCAAGTAGTCCCTTGAGGTACTGACTGTTCTCCAAGCCATGGCATGAGTACACATTTGTTCTGTTCATGCCTTACTAAACTGGACCTGTAATATGACAGACTCAAGCACCAAGGGGCATCAGTAAAAATTTTCCATGCAATGGAAAGTATTCCTATATTCTACTTCTAAATTCAGTCAGTTTTAAATGAAAACGTGATCTTTCCATTATTCATTGTCCATTAATTATTATATAATGTTAATATTACCTGTTATTAATGTGGCCATTAATGATTTTCCACTATGTTTTTATTTTTAATGATATTTTCTATAAAACAATCACCTTTCAGAGTCCTACAATGAATTTCCATGGAAGTCACATCATTTCTAGCAGTCTCTCAGGACCTATGGCCTGTCTTTAAAGTATAAGGTTTACAGTGCTGAATACTAGTATGTACATTTTATCAAATGCATCTTTGAAAAACAGTGACAGTTATTTTCAAGCAAGTAATATGTCCGGCGCATGTCCAAAAGTCTCATCCACCAGTCATTCAAAGTGACCATACTCATTTACCTCAGCTCTGAATTTGTTCTGGAGATTTTGTAATTCTCTGCAGCTGTGTGTATTGGTTTTACTCGGGTGGGTGGCCGAGCTCCACCACAACCGCTCTCTCACTCCCCCTCCTCAAAGAGGAACAGGGAGAAAAAATGATGAAAAGGGCTCAAGGGTTGAGATAAAAATTCACAAAAATGGGCTCTATAGCCTGTGCACTGTGGATAACCCCAGCTGTAATCCCAGCTGAAAAACACAAAAACAACACAGTGACAGAGCTTTAACTTCTTCATAACCAAGAATATGTGTTTTGTTTCCAAACTGTGGAATGGTTTCTGATCTTTTTAGTAAGCAACAGGAGAAATGAGAAATGAAACAGCAGAAGGCAGTTCTACTTTACTCTTTATGTGTTTATCTTTTTGTCTTACTGAATATTTCCATGCAGCCAGTAACTATACCTAAATTTCTTTCACTGCAGATGTCAAGTACCATATTTAGTAAGTTGCCGTATAAATCTCCCATATTGCTATTTTTTTTAGCATTGAAAAATGCTAAGTTCAATTAGCATTGAATTTTCTTGCTCTAAAAAATTTTACACAGAATAAATCTACTATGAAAAGAACTTTAAAAAGTGTAAGTGAAGTGACTGAGAAGAAATTCCCACATATCATTTACAGTCTAAAAGATGGGAAAAACGTACTTTTTATTAAAATGTACATTAGTTGTATATAGGAAGAGCACACTTACTTTGCTCTGGTATCAAGAAACAAGTAAAGAAAGAGCAATTTAAATTTTCTTTGGCTCTTGCCATTGCTCAAGCACTTAACACAAACAAGATACCTTGTTTGTTTTATTTTTTAACATAATTTCTAAATTTCTTACACCGGTTCAAATTTCACCTAACGTGGTAAAGATTAAAAGACTTGATAGAAACATATTCACTTATTTCTGATAATTTCTGTTCTTTGTTCTGTTCTTTGTACTACAGCAGTATGCAGAATTGCCCCATTTAGCATAACTTACCTGTGTAAGTTTGTGACTATGACAAGTTTGCATTTGAATTAAACAAACAAACAAAAACAACAGCAATAAAAAAGTAGAGCTACAAAAGATTTTAGAAACATCTTAAAATTCTACTCAATTTTGCACATTGTTTGCAGTGAAGTATTGACTAAAACTTCCATAAATATCTGAGAGCACCAACGTTCTGCAACTTCTGGAAGTTGCTTGAACTAGAGTCCCTGAAAGCAAACACAATCCTAAAACTGTATCATCTGACAAAATATCATATCAAGCCAACCATTTAGCCAGTTTATAGCTAGTTTGGCCTGACTCAGACTACTGCTGAAAGCCTCTCTTCTTTCTCTTTAAGGTTCAAGGGAGATATTTTCTTGCTTTGACAGACATTAGAATCTTTAATCTCATTCCTAAATTTCCATGGAATTACACCTCCCCTAAATTTATGTGTAAGTCCAAATTTTACAGAGATTGCAGGGCTGATTACCTGCATTTGTGATTTTGGGATCCAAACTTCTAGTGGTATCTTAATCATTTGCTACTGCAGAAAGCAACTAATCCCTGTTAAAGAGAAAAATTTATTTAAAAAGGGAGGGGGTTTATGCTCAATAACATTTATTCAGGATCCAAAGGCTTCCCTGAGCTCCCAAGGTTCATCAGATGAAGCATCCTTTGTCCAGATTTATAGAAGGGACATACGTAAATATGACTTTGTTCTCACAGAGCACACCCAAGCCAAGCCAAGTTCTTTTACAGTTGCGCAGGTTGCATAAGAGACTTAATTCATTCACACGAATTTCAATCAGTAGAGTGAGAAACAGAAAATTATAATTCTTGGATCATTTAAGAGTTTTTTACATTCAATTCCGCTTTCTGCAATGGGAAACAAATGTAATTATTGATGATGCTTATTCAAGAAATGGGCAAAAATTCATCCCCATTTCTAGGACCATCTCCAATGATTCTGAAGTGGTGAAATTTTTATCAAACCTCTGCTTTTATGTGATCCTTTTACGTGAAGTTAGTTGACTTTCTGACTACTTAAGATCCGGTGTTGCTATACATCAGTTTACTATATTTGAAATGCTTTTTGCATGTCAGAAATCCAAACCATTACACTCACTCAGCTGAGGAGTAGAAGATATGAACTGTACTATAATTGGAGGTAAATAAAATAATCTATTTGATTTTATCTTTGTCATAGGCAGGACTTCATACATGCAAAGTTACAAAGGCAAGAATCTCAAACCATAATATAAAAGAGGTCTGTGCAGAACTGACTGCCATGGCTCCTTTATGCCTTTTGGGGTAAAGTGACTCAGGTTTGTTTTTCCACAGCACTGCCAAATCAGACATTAGGAGGCTTGGTAAGTCAGTGTCTGTTTACTTTTTATCTTAACAAAAGATGCACATGACAAGCCATCAGATTCAGAGTTTTAAGTTTGTAGATTTGCTGTTGCTTTTTCTTAGTAATTGTGAAAATATTTAATATTGTAACTGTGTTTTAAACATTGCACAAATTGTTCCTATGGCAATTAGACACAAGCGCAGGGATTGCAGCCTAGATTTTGCACTCCTAGCAAGAGACTTTGAGTTATAGGATCAAACTCACACAAGCTCTTACTGATGATTTCACTGAAGTTTATGAACTGCAAACTGATATTTCCAAAGTTTCAAGACTGCTTAAGTCTCACTACCCCAATGTACTGAAAATTAGCCTCTGATTTATGGATAGGCCTTGTCACACAGATGAATGTCACACTGTACTGAATCCACTGAGACAGAAAAGAGGATTGAATCTAGCACCTTTACTGTGATCTAAGCCTGTCCTAGGCCACCAGAGAAGAGAAGGAACATAGTCCTCCATTGATACATGTATGTCAGCCCCAGGAGATGTGTTGTACTTGAAGGCAGGCACTTCAGCAAAGAGAAGGCACCTAACGATACCAATTCCTCATTTTGGATCTGGGCTTCTGAGCATTCTTAAAAGGAGGCATATGGATTCCTAGTTTTTGCAAGTAAGGATTTTAGAGATTAATGTGGCTTCTGACAAAAGTGCTGGAAGCAGGCGTTTACCTTGTTAATCTCTTTTCCGTTAGCTTCAGTGGAAGAAATTTCTGAAATGTTGTGTTTTAAATTTGTTAGTTATGCACAAGTTCAAAATTACTGAATTTGTCTTTTAAAGACCTAGCTACTTTTAAATTCATACAGGGAGGAAGAGGAAGCATCATTCAGAAATGGTTTTGTTTGTAAAACTTTATAATTAGAGATGGAGTCGTAAATAACTAAAGATATAGTCTGTATTTTTGTCATATGACAAGCATTTCAGATACTATTGTCACACTGGTAGGTTTGAATGATGAGAGGAATAGTCTCTAACGTGCAAAAAAAGTTTGTCAACCAATATTCTTATATATTTGGATGACACTCTCAGTACTAAGTGATGCAAACCATATGAGGACCTAAACAAATAGTCGTCACTCAGTGACTTTTGGCTAAGACCAGGCTCATTTCCCTTTTTACACTTCTATTTCTTTAAATACAAAACAGTGACTTTAGGGGAAAAACATGTTGGCTCTATTGTGTGACAAGATAGGATTCTTGAAGCTTTCCATATCCTGGCATGTAACTGTTTGGATGATGTCCAAAATACTTATGTATTTTATTCCAGCTGGCATGTAACTTACTCCTGCCACAGTCAAGACCTGAAAAGTTTTATTCAGTAAGTGTACAAAGTTTTCTTGCATCAGACATGTAGTTTTTTTAGCTTTTACACCAGTATCTCCCAAACTTATTTTATTCATCTATTTTTGTTACTTTTGGCTTTACTCTTTTTCAGATGGAATTTTCATTGCTTATGGAGTATACTAAACCTTCAGGTTGTAAACTGATATATAATATGTGATATATGATTTTGGAGACCTTTTGTACATTATCTTCATCTGAGAGCAGATAACACATCAAGAAAAAAAATGAGTGATCACAAGTATTAATTTTTATCTACACTAAAAATTGAATTCATACATCCACAATGACTAAACTATAATATTAAAAAACTTTATTGAATAAAAGCATATACTTTAAATCAAAATTAATGGCAATTGATGAACATACTATTTCAAATATTGGATAATATACAGAGATAGTCCTTTGACAAATAGTGAGTCATTGCCTTACTCTTCAGGCTATAAATTCATACTATTACCACCTCCTTATAAATCTTGTATTATGTCACACCTTCCATCTCTGGTTTCATAGGACACTTACATGTGAAGCAAAAGATGTATATCTGAATTAAGTCAAGAAGATTCTAGGGTCTCCAAAATCCTTAGTGAATTATCTGATCACTTATAGCCAAAATGTGCCACAGCTTGCCACCTAAGCATTAGGTTAAATTCTAATAATCCTGCATTGCTTTTGGAAGAAATGACACAATAGCATACCTTCTGGAGTGATTCTCCAGCAAATGAGAACTCCTCTTGTTTATTCTCAGAAAAACAGCTAGTTTCCCAGGAATAATGGGATTTAAGATGCAGCACTTTCCTTAGTATGTCCTTTTGGTTAGTCCTAAGCAGTTCTTCTGGTAGCATACTCCATTTTGGTTGTGTACTTTTTCTATGAGCAACAAAAAAAGAGCCCTCCCTTCACCTTACAGTGGTTTCTGGCCTCCTCTCCACAGGTCAGGTATCTTAGAGTTGATGTCACAATGCTCAAAGCTTTGTTCACATTTTTCTCTGGAGTTAGACACCTTTAGCTGCGTCACTGGATATCGCTATTCTGTTGTGATAGGACCTGGAGGAAGATAGCAGCTGAGTACAAGCTATCATTACTAGAATAGTTTTTCTGACCTGAACTCTGCTCACTATCCATATCAGATGAGAAAAGACCAGGAATGCCTTTGGAATCTGTCTGGACAGAGCAAGGTTCCCAACCAAGATATTAAAATCTCATCATATCATATATCTCTTATGTACATGTATCTGTATCATATATGTCAAATGTCATATATGTATCTGTATCATATATGTCATCATATATGTCATGATACGTATCATATCATATATTTATATGTATATGCGTATGTATATGTATCATATAACCTGATGGCTGTTACTCACAGATGAAGTTGCAGGTCTGGTGTTAGAGCATCAGAAAATCTTGAGAGAAACAGCTGTGGTTGCACATTTGCCTGGCTTCCTACTGTTAGGGTTAATTAGACACTTTACTGCTGAGCGTACATGAAAATTTCTGACACGATATGGAATCGGTGTCTGAGAAGACTTGAATCTGCACCTTTGTGGAGAATTCCTTAATCAAGGAATGGCAGTGGTCCTCAGGTTTTCTTCCATTTCAAACAACAGGGATGTTTCAGGGATAGATTTGTGGACCAAGCAGACAGTAGATCTTTTCCTTTAGGATACAGACCAAGTGTACTGCACATGAGGAAACAATGATGCTCTGCATATGCAAATTATCCAACACTTCTCACTCCACCTGATACAACCAAATACATTTTTTTTGTACATCCATGCCCACAGTCAAAGACCTTCACTAGTCAACTGTTACAGATAGAAAAATTAGGGATTACAATTTTTGGTCTATTTCTTTCATAGATATGAGCTCTAGACAGGCTGCAAATCAGAGAAATTTTTCTGCTTCTGGTAGCTTGTTCCTATCTTCCATCTTGTTTCAGGCTTCATGAATCATTTCCCATAATAATAATTGTTGTGTGCTATTATTCTATGTAATATTGTCAGTGTTGTAAACCCAGATGGTCTGGTTTAACTGTATCTGAAGTTTGAATGCTTATGTGCTAATCTTACCTCAAAAAATTCTTGTAAGATTTGATTGGATAGAAAGGTCTGAGACAAGTTTATTATCCACAAGGCATGATGTTCACATGCATGTTTTGACAGGGTTTGATAAATACAAACCCGTGGTCAGTCACCTCCATAATGCAACTCTAGATCAATACAAAGTATTTTTGACTTCCTTTGTCTTGAGCTAATTTTCAAAAAATTGTGTGTTAGATTGCACCTGCACTCTGATATAGATGTTTGTGTATTATAGCTTTCTTCCAAGTATGTATTAATTACAAGTATTTTAATAATTGCATTACTCCTGTTGTCTGTCACATAGCTTGTAGCATCCTCTTCACTTTGTTGGACTATTCTGCAAAAGATCTGTCAGCCATAGTGGTATAGCACCTACTTTGGTTGATGTTTTGGCCAAGCGCTTAGATGAGTATAGATATTAAACAATGCTCCAGAAATGCACAACAGTCACAAGACATAAGTTGTGTCACTGAGTGAAGGGATAAACCCAGTTGTTTCCAGGATGGAAAGCAGACGGAAATGAGCTGCTGCTGCCAGAGAAGTTGCCTCTGCAGTTTACCTCTGTCCATGCCTGGGAATTGTATGTAATGTTTTGCAGCTGGACCCTGCCTAATACTGATCTTAGAAACTTTTGGAAATCATGCTGTGAATTCACTCTTTTTTTCTGTTAAAACTGTTTGAACAATTATGGTAATTATATTTGTTATCTACAGAGAAAATCCAAGACTGAGAGTCACATGTGGCATTATGATTACAGCATGCATTTGCAGAGAAGCATCTGCTACTCTTTTCTAACATTAGAAGTGTTATTGCTAACTAGGCAGGACTTGAACACAGGTCTCCTCTTCTACACACTCAATTGCTGTAACTGTTCATTTACACACAATTGATGTAAGTAGGTATATTTAGGCCACACCCAGCATTTAAAGAAACGAACCGTGAGAAAGTTAAGTTAGCAGATGATTTAAAGTTATTTTTCTAATATGTTACATATCGTAGAATTATAGAATAATAGAATGGCTTGGTTTGGAAGGGGCATATCATCTAATTCCACCCACTCCACCATGGGCAGGGACACATCCTAATAGACACAGACACAAACACAGACACAGATTTCTAGGTTGGAAGAGACCTCAAGATCACCTAGTCCAACCTCCGACCTAACACTAAGTACTCCACTAAACCATATCGCTAAGCTCTACATCTAAACGTCTTTTAAAGACCTCCAGGGATGGTGACTCCACCACCTCCCTGGGCAGCCCGTTCCAATGCTTAATTCGGTAAAGAAGTACTTCCTAACATCCAACCTAAAACTCCCCTGTCGCAACTTTCGCCCATTCCCCCTCGTCCTGTCACCAGGCACGTGGGAGAACAGACCAACCCCCACCTCACTACAGCCTCCTTTAAGGTAACTGTAGAGAGCGATAAGGTCGCCCCTGAGCCTCCTCTTCTCCAGGCTGAACAAGCCCAGCTCCCTCAGCCGCTCCTCGTAAGACTTGTTCTCCAGACCCCTCACCAGCTTGGTCGCCCTTCTCTGGACTCGCTCGAGCACGTCCATGTCCTTCCTGTAGCGAGGGGCCCAAAACTGAACACAGTACTCGAGGTGCGGCCTCACCAGAGCCGAGTAAAGGGGCACAATCACTTCCCTAGACCTGCTGGCCACACTGCTTCTTATACAGGCCAGGATGCTGTTGGCCTTCTTGGCCACCTGAGCACACTGCTGGCTCATATTCAGCCGACTATCAACCAATACTCCCAGGTCCTTCTCGGCCAGGCAGCTTTCCAGCCACTCATCTCCCAGCCTGTAGCTCTGCTTGGGGTTGTTGCGCCCCAGGTGCAGGACCCGGCACTTGGCCTTGTTGAACTTCATACAGTTGACCTCAGCCCATCGCTCCAGCCTATCCAGATCCTCCTGCAGAGACTTCCTGCCCTCGAGCAGATCGACACACGCACTTAGCTTGGTGTCATCTGCAAACTTACTGAGGGTGCACTGGACGCCCTCATCCAGATCATCGATAAAGATATTAAAGAGGACCGGCCCCTGTACCGAGCCCTGGGGGACACCACTAGTGACCAGCCTCCAACCAGATTTGACTCCATTCACCACAACTCTCTGGGCCCGGCTATCCAGCCAGTTTCTAACCCAGCGAAGCGTACGCCAGTCCAAGCCCTGAGCAGCCAGTTTCTTGAGGAGAATGTTGTGGGACACGGTGTCAAAAGCCTTACTGAGGTCAAGGTAAACCACATCCACAGCCCTTCCCTCATCCACCAAGCGCGTCACTTTGTCATAGAAGGAGATCAGGTTCGTCAAGCAGGACCTGCCTTTCATAAACCCATGCTGACTGGGCCTGATCGCCTGCTTGCCCTGCAAGTGCCGCGTGATGACCCTCAAGATAATCTGCTCCATGAGCTTTCCTGGCACTGAGGTCAAACTGACAGGCCTATAGTTCCGCGGGTCTGCCCTCTGGCCCTTCTTATAGATGGGCGTCACATTGGCTAGCCGCCAGTCAACTGGGACCTCCCCCGATAGCCAGGACTGCCAATAAATGATGGAAAGCGGCTCGGCCAGCTCCTCCACCAGTTCTTTCAGAACCCAGACAGGTTCCCCAAAGCCTCATCCTACCCGGCCTTGAACACTTCCAGGGATGGGGCATCCACAGCTTCTCTGGGCAACCTGTTCTAATGCCTCACCACCGTCTGAGTAAATAATTTCTTAGTTATATCTAATCCAAACCTACACTTTTTTACTCTAAAGCCATTCCCCCTTGTCCTGTCATTACAACCCCTGACAGAGTCCCTCCCCAGTTTTCCTGTAGGACCCCTTTAGGTACTGGAAGGCTGTTGTAATGTCTCCCTGGAGCCTTCTTTTATCCAGGCTGAACAACTGCAGCTCCCTCAGGCTGCCTTCATAGGAGAGGTGCTCCAGTCCTCTGGTCATTTTCGTGGTCCTCCTCTGGACTTGTTCTAATAGGTCCATGTCTTTCCTATGCAAGGGGTTCCAAAGCTGAATGCAGTGCTCCAGGTGGAGTCTTGCAAGAGCAGAGTAGGGGGGGAGAATCACCTCCCTCATCCTGGTGGCCACGCTTCTTTTGATGCAGTCCAGGATACGGTTGGCTTTCTGGGCTGCAAGCTCACACTGATGGCTCATGTTGAGCTTCTCATCAACCAACACCCCCAGGCCCTTCTTCTCAGGGCTGCTCTCAATCTATTCTCCACCCAGCCTGTATTTGTGCTTGGGATTGCCCTGACCCAGGTGCAGGACCTTGCACTTGGCATTGTTCAACTTCATGAGGTTCTCACAGGCCCACCTCTCAAGCCTGTCCCAGTCCCTCTGGATGGCATCCCTTCCTTTCAGCATGTCGACTGCACCACACTGCTTGGTGTTATTGGCAAACTTTCTGAGGGCACACTCAATCTCCCCCATATAACCCATGTCACCAACAAAGATTTTAAACAGCGTCAGTCCCAATACCAGTGTCCCTGAGGAATACCACTCATTACTGATGTCCACTTGGACATCAAACCATTGACCACAATTCTTTGAGTGCGAACATCCACCCATTTCCTTGCCCACCAAGTGGTCCATCCATGAAATCCATGTCTCCCCAATTAAGAGACAAGGATATTGTGTGGGACAGTATCAAATTGTTGTGGTTTAGCCCGGCTGGCAGCAAAACACCACACAGCCGTTCGCTCACCCTCCCCCCTCCCTCTCCGGGATGGGGGAGAGAAACGGGAAAGTGAAGCCTGTGAGTTGAGATAAAGACAGTTTATTAAGACAGGACAATAATAATAACAATAATAATAATAATAATAATAGCATTAATAATAATAACGTGTACGAAATAAGTGATGCACAATGCAATTGCTCACCACCCGTTGACCGATGCCCAGCCTATCCCCGAGCAGCCAGCCCCTCCCCCATCCCGGCTAGCCACCCCTATATATTGTTCCGCATGACGTCAGATGGTGTGGAATACCCCTTTGGCCAGTTTGGGTCAGCTGTCCTGGGTCTGTCCCCTCCCAGCTCCTGCTGAATCCCTAGCCTGCTCGCTAGCAGGACAGAGCGAGAAGCTGAAAAGTCCTTGGCTTGGTGTAAGCACTGCTCTACAACAGTTAAAACATCAGCATGTTATCAGCGCTCTTCTCATTCTAATCCAAAACATAGCACCCTACCAGCTACTAGGAGGAAAATTAACTCTGTCCTAACTGAAACCAGGACACAAATGCTTTTCAGTTGTTCTACCCCTATGCACTATTGCTGTAACCTTATCACAGCGGGCCATTAGATTTGTCAGGCATTATTTGCCCTTAGTGAAATCATGGTGTATGTGCATTGAATGCTGTGATATGTAGTATAAAAATGTAAAAGTGAAGATATGCTTGAATTACTAGTGGTTCACAACCTTTCTAAAGATAGTCTTATTTTCAACAAACACAAGACCATTTAGATGTTTTTAAGATGATGTACGTTTTTAGGTATATCCTTGTTCTTTGCCCTCTGACAGGTTTTAACAAGCAGAGCTGGTGTCTGAGTTTTCTTGCCAGAAACAGAGATAACATTTAGTTTCTATGGGAACAGCCGATAAGGACATGATGTTGCAGGTTAAAAAGCTGGCTCAGTTGATCTCAGTGGCCAAGGAGAAACCGGCAGTAAATGCCATTAGACGGTGAATGTGCTTGCAACGAAGATGAGAGGATCTAAAGGCCTGTACTGGATCCTCATGCTTTGTTTCTGCAAACAGCAGCTGTGAGGTTGCTCTTAAGCCCTGGTGGCTTCCAGTGGAAATTTGTACTTTGTACTTCAGGGCTTAAAGCAGGATAGGGTGCTGCACTTACCCTGATGTGAGTGTTAAGGAGAGTAGGGATAAAGACTGATATGAGTCCTGTTAGAGCAGCTTTGGGAAAACAAGTACAGCCATTTCTGGAGCTGCAAATAATAAAGTGGTGGATCACTTTAAGGTAAGAACACATAGCAAATAAGATTTCTTCCTCTTTCTTGTCACTAATATCCTTCATTCATTACAATTCTGACTTTAGAGAAGGAAACTATGCCAGTTCTGTTCATATCATACAAAATTTGACTAATTTCAACTGGGTATTTGAGAACATAACTGCTCTTAAAGTCTTTTAAAATCCAACACAAGGATCATTCACTCAAGAATTGGAAAGACCTGACTTCCAACAGAAGCTCTAGAAAGACAGATTAGGTTTATATGTCCTCAGACAGAGACAGTTTTAATGATAGAGGCTTCCCATGTCTCTGGGTGAGTTACAGTGGGATAAGTGGCTTGCATGTATGCCTTTCTTCCAAAAAGTGTTCAGATTTGAAATTCCTTTTTGAGAGGCGTGTTGCCTGGAGCAAGTCATTGAATTCAGAAGGAGAAGCAGAGATTAAGACTATCTCCCTATTTAGCAAATGAACTGTTGATGACCAGCCTCACAAATACTCACCTGTCCCCAAATACTGAATTGAGAGTTTGAACACTGAACACAGAACAATAGTTTCTACAGCATTTAGGAGCCTTCAGTTCATTGCTGCCATGCTGAGGTTAAATCATCTTGCAGACCTACACCTGAGCTTCCACTTCATACTTAAACAAGCTTTTTGTTTGTTTGTTTGTTTTGTTTTGTTTTGTTTTGTTAAAACCTTGTTTTTTATGTGTAGAATCTTGGTTTCAGACAGCTATATCATCAAATATTGTGCTTAGAGAAACAAAATATTTACTAAACAGCTTTTGAAAGTTCATCTCAAATTTAAATGGTTAAATATTAAAAAAAAAAAGTATTAGCATATATAATACTAAAAGTACTAGTAGGTCTTTGAGGTAATACTTAAGTAGCTGGGTCATAATATAAATAGTTGTGTCATAAATACATAAATATCAGTTTAATTAATCTTGTTAATTAGGATAGGATAGGATAGGATAGGATAGGATAGGAATAGAATAGAATAGAATAGAATAGAATAGAATAGAATAGAATAGAATAGAATAGAATAGAATAGAATAGAATAGAATAGAATAGGTTGCAAGAGACCTACAAAGATCCTTAGGTCCAACTTCAAGCCTGACCACTTCTCTCTAACCAAAAGTTAAAGCATGCTATTGAGAGCATTGTACGAATGAACGCTGACATGCTTGGGGCATCAGTTACCTCTCTAGGAAGCTTGTTCCAGTGTCTGATCACCCTCATGGTGAAGAAATTTTTCCTAATGCCCAGTCTGAACACCCCCTGGTGCAGCTCTGTGCTATTCCCATGCCTCCTGTCATCACTTACCAGGGAGAAGACACCGGCACCTCCCTCTCCACTTCCCCTCCTCAGGAAGTAGAGAACACGGAGGTCACCTTTTCGTCTCCTTTTCTCCAGACAAGACAACCCAAGTGGCCTCAGCCTGTCCTTATAGCAAATGTTTCACCAGCTTTGTTGCCCTCTTCTGAACACATTCAAGGAACTTAATACCTTTTGTGTATTTTAGAGCCCAGAACTGTATGCAGTATTCAGGGTGAGGCTGCACCAATGCTAAAAACAGGAGGATCACCTCTTTGGACCAGCTGGCTGTGCTGTGTTTAACACACCCCACAATGTCGTTTGCCCTCTAGGCTTCCAGGACTTGCTGCCTGCTCACCCTGAGCCTGCTGTCACCAGCACTCCCAGGCCCCTTTCTGCAGGGCTGCTCCCCAGCCACTCACCTCCCAGTCTGTACCTGTGCCTGGCATTGCTCCATCCAAGGTTAATTCTTGAATTAACAAAGCAAGATCTTTTATATTTGAAAATAACAGGTTATCTGCTTGAAGAAGTATTTCGTAATATTTATTTATTTGAATTAAACTTTAAGAAACTGAATATATTCCTTGTAAACACCTATTAACTTTGCATATATTTCAGTAAACAAGGAATGTATCCTCTTATCACAAAACAGAGGGTTCCATCAACTCCAACTTTCCTAAATCACACTTGCAATGACTGAAACCATCGAATTTGCACAAAAGAGCAGTGGAAAAATAATTTAAGAACACATTTGGTTTCACATATGTTTGCAATAAAACTGTTGTTTTAAATGACTTAATTAGAACTGTGTGTCATACTTACTGGAATCTAGCATAATGGCATCATTGTGACCACAAAAGTCAGGGACGGATTGAAAGCACTGGGAGTAGAAGGAAGACAGCAAGTATTTTAAAATTCCCAAAAAGTTTAACAGTTCCAGTAAAAATAATTAATTGATTAATTAATTATTATTAATAATAAAGAAATAAATCCCAACCCTCTGCTTTAATCACATGCCTCTGTGTGTGAACACGTATGTTTTCCTAAGGGGAGAACTGCGAATTTGTTTTCAGCAACATGTTTCATCCTTACCAAGTAATGTTCCCAACGTCTGGTTTAAGCTGTGCTGCAGATCTTGTAGTGGCACCACACAGAACAAAGGGGAACTGTACTGCCCCTGCCTTTGTTTTTATTCCATGGGATTTTCCACTTGGCAGCTTTAGTTAATGTCTGTGTTCCTCAGAAGTCCATCTAACACATTATGGAAGGAAGGTTGGTGAAACTTTGTGGCACAGCAACCATCAGTTGTGATGCTGAGAAGTTTCTGGAATTAAAATGAAAGCCATTTTTTGTGGCTTCTACTGATGTCCCCGGAACAGGTATCTTCTTTCATCCCCCTGCTCTTTGAATCCTGGCTTTGACCTGCTAGCTCTTTGTTCACTCAGAGAAGGATTTTAAAAGCTTTCCAGGCATAATATTTTTTCCCCATAATCTTAGTAACCTTTATGTTAACATTTCATGTCATATGTTCCAGCTTCAGGTAACTTTCCATCATATCATCATTGATCTGGCAACGCCACAAAGCCCAGCTTCTTCCAACAGTCCCACTTAGATTTACACCTTCCATAATACCTCTCTCTTCTCCCTTACAGTAACTTTAGAATATGATTATTATTTGACTCAATTTATGAACAGAATATGTTAATCTCTTCCTTGCTTTTACACAGAGTGAGGGGGTACATTTCATTAGCTAATTTTCCATCAGTAGCAGCTGGCACCTTTCCAGACCATTATTAATGGCTTCTGTCAAGCCTGATCCCTTCAAACACTTTGTCATATCAGCAGCATCCCATACATTGTTTTTGATGTTTGCTGTCACAGTGCTTTGTGTTCCTCAGAAATCTAATACCATGAGCATAATATGAAAGTTTAATCACACTGATGAACAGACAGCCAATTAATGTATGTATGGTACCTCAAAGCATTCTAAACATCAAGGAATAATACACACTAACATGTGTAACTGGGCCAATTTTAAAAGATACATAGATATTTTAAAAATAAATTAATATCTCAAGATAAGTTCTTATATGTCGAGAAAGCTAATTAACATTGAAGTTAGAGGTGTAAGTAACTTTTAAATTTTCAATTAATGTGACTAAAAAATGGAAATTTCTTCTTACTATAAGTTTCATTAAAAAATAAAATACACTGCATCTCAAGAGAATTCGAAGTCATAAATTTCTCTGTTGTTTTCCTGAACTCTTCCTTTAGTACCAGAAATCGAAAGCAGATTCTGCCTCCTTTTCCCTTTCCAATTTCAGTATCTTCCAAGTATGTTGGCAGTCAGTTTGTCTGAAGATCTTTTCAGTGTCTCAGCAATTAGTCAGGCAGGCAAACTAAGAGCTGGGAAACAGCAAAGACTTGCTTGCTTATCAGGAAGAATAAAATAATGCATGCTTTCCTACTAGACTACCCTCCCCCTCTGCTACGACACCCTCACTCCCACCCTCTCCATAAATAGATGAAGAAAAAAATAAAAGCTTTCTTGATAAGGGCTAGAAATAAATGGAAAAAAAATCATATTCATATGCATGTTTTTTTCTACTATGTCTCAGTGGTGCAGAATTTAATGGTTTGGGGCCTGATATAGCTTAGTTTTACCTCCTAACTTCAGGTTATGAATGTTTTCTGTACCACACAAATGCTTATTGTAATCTGTATTTTCATTTGATTTTTTCTTCTGAGTGTGCTTCTAAGAATATACAATAATATACGAAAGACAAAACAATGAGGAATCACATGTATCATTGTCCTTAGTAAAATCCATACACTTGAAATAAAACAGAAGAAATCATATTAGGAAAAGAATAGCCAATATCAGCCTCACTTTCCTGTCCCTGTCTCCCCACTTTTTATAAGAATTTGAAAACATTTCAGATCCTCTGTAACACAGATACTGGTTAAAAAAATATGGGGGGGGGGGGGGGGGGGGCAGAACATGATGTTGCATACTCCTTAGAATCAGCAATAAGTCTGAATCACAGATGGAATGAAATAGAGAGCTCTTGTCTCTGTCTTAGTTACATATATCTATGCTCAAACAGAAATTACCGTTATCAAGTCTGTAGTATGGCTTTTTTCCCATCAGCGGTCTTTAGAATTAAACACATCTGTGCTGAAGAGACACTGTTGTGCTGTTCCTTTCCTTCTTTTCTCTTTTAGTCTAAATTTCATTAAAAATCCTTCTAAAGCTAGAAGTTTACTTTGATTTCTACAGCCTCTGGAGAGAAAAGGAATTACATTAGAATTTAAGTGATGGAGAGCACTGGCAAGATTAAATCTTATCTAAGAGGGAAGAGGCTTAGGAGAAAAATGCTTACAAGGTAAAAGAACAAAAATGACAACAACAAAACCAGTCACAAACAACAAGGTGACTAGGATAAGGTTTGAATTCTTACAAGGGGATGCCCATTTTTTGTCTTTAAGAAATTTGTGATTCCAGGTCAACTATTTGTTTCTCCATTTCTGCTTTGCAGTAGAAAACACAAAACTCCTGTTCAATTGCTGGTTATGAATAAGGCAAACAACAGTAGTCTGTTAAGGAAGAAATGATGTCAAATGGAAATCACTAGTCATTTATTCTTGAAAAATTTATAGAATGAGGAAGAAAAATAAGCTTGTTTATCTGTCAGCAGGTTGTATACTTTGTCTGTTACAGTTAAATTTCTTAACAAATCTACCCATGTAGCTGCAAATGTTCCAAGCAATGGAGTTGGTAAAACATGCTATGTTCTGAAGATGCAGTTATACTCACTTCAACACATGTTTCAAGTTTGTGAATCTTTGTCAGGGCACTAATGATTACTCATCAATTAGACCAGCAGAATTAGTGAATAATTGCAGTAATAATGACTACTTGTACAGTTAGAGATTAAAGTGGTTATTCTATTGCCCTGTAATCATATGCCTATATTGACTGGGCTGGGAAATTTTTGCCTTTCCAAGTCTGGTCCTTTTTATTTGATGGTGAACTAAGAGATAGTATATTAGCATGCTGTCTTTGCACATGAACTAGGTAAGCTTCAGCAGATGCAGTAAATTCCAGGTACATGAAGCAGAGAGGAGGCTCCACTAATCAGAAGGATGCTGGTCATTTTTCCTGGTGTAATATGTTGTCTTTGAGACTCAGGGTTGTTAAAAAGGTAGAAGCATGATGTGGTACTAGCACTCCAGATGTCTGTCTAGCTGAATAATAAACTAACATGAATATATTTTTCCCTAATTTGGGCAAAATTTATCACAACAAAATGCCTAAAGCTGTGAATATATTCTATCCACCTCTAATACAAGATAATATTTTAAAGCTATTATGCAATTAAATGTACTCGGGCATCCAGTTCTTTTATTATTACGTGATTTTAAATTTGTTGAAACATAAATTGAAATACAGTAGGAAATACATCTTATTGCTGAATAATAATTATTTTAAATAGAAGAGGTTAGTGGGTGTCTTTTATTTATAGGTTATGGAGTGGAGTTTTGGGGGCAAAAATGTTACTGAAGTGTTGAAATTGCAGAGATAGGCCACAGTATTTTTTATATCTTTTCAAAATGTGCTCTGAGTACTTCAGCTTACCATTGGCTTTTAGCCAGGACGCTCTGCTCCTCTTCGAGAGTGCTTAGGCACCTGTTGATGAAAAGGATGATAAATTGCAAGTCATTTTTGACTGAGCACAGAAAAGGAAAAGCTCAATTCATTATAAGCCTCTGGTGAGATTAAAAAAATAAATTAATTAATTAATATCTCAGTAACATAATAGACAAAAAACAAACTAAGGAAATAAGACAAATATTCTACTGAGGACTGAAGACCTTATAGTAAAAATATGGTAGTAAATTACTTGCTATTTGTGTGTAGTTTTTGTTAATTATTTTGTTTTCAAATAGAAGGAAAAAAATGAAAAAAGAGAGAAAGGATATGTTCTAGATGAAGCTATTTTGGACAGACATCTACAGCTATACAGAACAAAATTTTGGAGATGCTGGAGGTGTATAAATCATTCTGGAGTTGGGTGAAATTCAAAACATTTTTTCTAAAGCTTCTAGAAATTACCAAATTCTGTCCACATATTAACTGAATGCAGGGAAAAAAAAAAAAAAAAAAGCTGTAAAAGAAAACCAGGTTTTGTCTCCTCATGAAAGAATATCAAATAACTGCTTTCTATTCTATAGGATATTGTAATTTTCCACTAATAATTAGCAAGACTCATTTCCACAAACACGGGTAAAACTTTAACAGTGATAGAAATAGTAATTAAGCTATCGTCCAATTATTTTTTTTTTATTTCTTTTTTATGCATCAACAAAGAACTAACCCATTTTCTCCAAAATAAAACAAAACAGCTATCAAGAAAATGTTGCCTCAGACTCGTCACTTGGTTTCTGTTTTCTACATTCATAGATGGGAAATTTTAGTCTTCACAGCCCACAACATGGAAAGTGGTATGGAAATATGAAATATTACAGCTCTGCAATGAATCAGATCCAGCACCTGTTTTCAACACTGATTATATATTTCAGTTATCTGATTGAGTTATGGCAAACAGCAACATGTAGCATACAAATGTTTCTTTGATGGATTGGATAAACCTAACCAACAACTACAGGGTAAAGATGTTATCCCAGCCCATAGGTTGACAAAGCAAAGCCTTTGATATGGTCTCCCACAGTATTCTCTTGGAGAAGTCGGCAGCCCATGGCTTGGACAGGTACACTCTTTGCTGGATTAAAAACTGGATGGATGTCCGGGCCCAGAGAGTAGTGGTGAACGGAGTGAAATCCAGCTGGTGACCAGTCACCAGCGGTGTTACGCAGGGGTCGGTGTTGGGGCCCATCCTCTTTAATATCTCTGTTGATGACTTGGATGAGGGAATTGAGGGCATCCTCAGCAAGTTTGCAGATGACACCAAGTTGGGGGGAAGTGTCGATCTGCCGGAGGGTAGGAAGGCCCTGCAGAGGGACCTGGACAGGGTGGGTCGATGGACAGAGACCAATGGGATGAGGTTCAACATGGTTAAGTGCCGGGTCCAGCACTTGGGGCACAACAACCCCATGCAGTGCTACAGCCTTGGGGCAGAGTGGCTCTAAAGTTGTGCAGAGGAAAAGGACCTGGGGGTGCTAATAGATGCTCACCTGAACATGAGCCAGCAGTGTCCCCAGGTGGCCAAGAAGGCTGATGAAATCCCTGCTTGTATCAGGAATAGTGTAGCCAGAAGGAGCAGGGAGGTGATTGTCCCCCTGTACTCTGCTCTGCTGAGGCCGCACCTCGAGTACTGTGTTCACCTTTGGGCCCCTCACTACAAGATATTGAGGCCCTGGAATGTGTCCAGAGAAGGGCTATGAAGCTGGTGAAGGGCCTGGAACACAAGTCCTGTGAGGAGCAGCTGAGGGAACTGGGGTTGTTTAGTCTGGAGAAGAGGAGGTTCAGGGAAGACCTTATTGCTCTCTACAGGTACCTGAAAGGAAGTTGTGGGGAGCTGGGGGTTGGCCTCTTCTCACAGGCAACTAGTGATAGGACTGGGGGAAAGGCCTCAAGTTGCACCAGGGGAGGTTCAGGTTGGAAATTAGGAGACATTTCTTCTCAGAAAAAGTAGTCAGGCATTGGAACAGTTTGCCCAGCGAGGAGTCACTGTCCCTGGGGGTGTTTTAGGAAAGGTTGGACGTGGTGCTTAGGGACATGGTTTAGTGGGTGACATTGGTGGTAGGGGGATGGTTGGACCGGATAATCTTGGAGGTCTTTTCCAACCTTAATGATTCTGTGAATGATTCTATGAAGATTTGATTCTATGAAGATTTTATGAAAACTCCAAAGCCCTATTAGACAAAGCATGTGGCACTGTCTTCCAGAAAACATCAGAAGATCTCCTGTGAAGAATTTTTCTGGTGGAAAATGCTAGCTTTGTTGAAAATAATATTTCTGACAGGAACAGCACAACATTGTTTGGAACTGGTTGATATTTTGGAGAAAAAAAGAAAAAAAGAAGAAAAAAAAACAAACAAACACGTTATGGCTTTCTCCCTAGTACTATATGAAACCACTGCCAAATTATTATTAATTGACCATGTATGGCAGAGGAGTCCTCCGTCTTGCCATCTCAGATATGATAATACATTTTTAGGGTTATTCATATCATCCATGAGAGACAGCTAATAAAGAGAAAGAGATAGTGAAAGGTATTGTGGTATTTTCCCTCAGGTCAGAAATGCAATTTGGCTTCACATGGTACTGAAGATATTCAAAGAAAAGCAAAGACATAATAACTGATCTGTTAGTGACAAATAGTTCCAGTACAACCACACAGACATGAGTCAGGACTGGGAACACACTGTGCTATGTCCTGTGGGTGAAAACATGTAGTGACATTATCATAGTTCTCATTCCAAAACACAAGAAAGAAATCTATCAGCAAAAAAGTTTTATTGCTCATGATCCCTATTTCTAAATTATTCTTAACATATTCTGCCTTAAGTATTTCTGTACTAATGTCATATTCACAATAACCCAGTGGATATTCATCCCGGTCCTTACAGATCTAAACACAAGACACCAGGGAAGCAGAGACACAGAAAGACATCTGTGCCTATAAATAAATCAATTAACAATGAAATGGCAGTGATTTACCCATTTTAGTATGTAATATTTGATGGAATCAATTAGTTTCATTTAATCCCTGGGAGAAGTCACAGGAATGCATGCCACAGGAAACCCACTTTATTATCAACTGATATATCATGAAGTCATCTAAACAGTTGCAGTCTCATATGTTTAGATTCATCCCTTCACACCTCATGTTTAATCTTGCAGAAGTCAAGTTGTTGCAGGGGTATGCTCCAGATACCTGCTTTCACTAGTTCACAATACAGGCCACTGCAATGAAGCCAGAGTTGGGGTCAGAAATCTAATTAATTCTTTGTTTTAAACATTTGGAGTCAGATTTTGAGTCAGCCTCCAGTTCTGCAAACCCTACATAAAAACATGAATCAGAGTTTTACAGCATCTTCAGATTAGACCATGTGAGTGCTCATAACCTACCACATACAATTAATATGCCTTTCAGGCTGCAAAGCAGAAAAGAAAGCACAATGCATTGTTCTTGTCCAGGGCACAGACCTGCACTGCTGGTCCATGACCTGAAAGTTTTGGCTGCATCCAGGGAGCCCGTGTTTCAGGGACATCCACTGAACATTAACGCTCCTTTTTTATGACAAAAGCACAACCCCATAGCTATACTCTTTAAAATGCATACACATCAGACCTGGCTAAGCTCTGAGATCAAGTACTGACACATAGAAGTATGGTAGGAAAAATAAAAAAAAAAAAGAAGAAAAAAAATGTTCTGAAGTATTTTGATAGTTGTCTGTATCTTCTAGCACAAGAGTCTTTTAAATCACTCTGTGAGAAGGAAAAAAAATCCATCAGGTAAACATAATTCTTCTGCTCTGCATATCGGAACTCTAAGTGATATGTATTTGAGGAATTTAGGAAGATACAGATTCTTTATCAATCAACTGACTTCATTGACTGAATCTTTTATTTTTATTTTATTTTATTTTTATTTTTATTTTTATTTTATTTTATTTTTATTTTTATTTTATTTTATTTTATTTTATTTTTATTTTTATTTTTTTTTTATTTTTTTCTTTTTTATTTTTATTTTATTAAAAGTTTCAGATTGTGGAAACATAAAAACTGTAGATTTTTAACAGTTATTTAAAAAAAGTCTTCCTTTTAAGTCAAATAAAATTCAGTCTAGGAAACTAAAGAGAATTAATGTTGTCTATTCTTTAAATCAGGGGATGATACTTTGAAAGTCTCTTCTGGGGGTTATGTAATGCATCTCACAGTTTACTAGACTTAGGTGAGATATGGCTATAAGGCTGATTATTTGGGAAACCTCCAAGTACTTTAGAAGGGACTGCAGTTCTTGCGTTCCAAAGCTTTTATTTGCCATCACAGGGAAAGGAAGGAGAAGCAGTTTCACTTGTAAACCTAACAGAAAGGAGTATGGAAATATGAAGTAACAATTTATCTTTAGTAATATTAAATATATGTATGTATTTAACTTGAAAAGTTTGATGTTCTATATGGAATTACACATGCCTTTTGATAACCAGCTTCATCCTTTCATAATCCAAAGCTCACTCAGCTGCAATGAAATTTAGCAGGTAAATGTACTTTGTTTCCACCAATATGTCCAGAATTCACGGAGTTTTTCCAAAGGTCATTATAATATCTCTCAGATGCATGTGCTTTGAAAGGTGCAAGTGAAAGGTACATGCCTTGATATCATTGGTCGTTGTAGTCATTAAATAAAGAAATGAAAAAATCAGCTTCCAGCTTCACCAACAATGTGCATTGGCAGCCCAGAAAGCCAACCACATCCTGGGCTGCATCAAAAGAAACATGGCCAGCAGGGTGAAGAAGGTGATTTTCCATAGCTTTTTTTTTTTTTTCTTTTTTCTTTTTTTCCTACCTGTTTTACTTTGCTTCTGCTCACTGTAAATATGCTTTATTCAAAGAAATCTTTATAGGTTATATCCCCTGTAACTTTACACTCACTGTTTCCTTTTGGTCTTCTGTCTTTTAACTTTTTTATGATTCCCAGTGTTTCTCCTGTCCAGATTGTTTGTGTTACTTAAAAGCCTTACGCTTATTGCTTATACTAACTTTTTATATCCCTCTAACCACATTGGTCTCTGTTTTCCATTTTCCTGTTTAAGTATGAAAATAATTAATTTCCATTATTGCCTCTCCAAAAGTGTTTCTGCGTTTTCCAGTGTTCTGGTGGTAACTGCAGAGACATTAAAGAATTCAGCAGTTAGTGTCTGTGATATGAAAAACTTATATTTTTTTTCAACTTTCAAGAGTACATCTTCACTGTTATAAATCTATATTATCTTACTTGTAGCTGTCATGATCATTCTGGTCATGCAGTAGAAGCTCTTAGATCACAAATTCAATAAATTATTTTAAATTATTTACTGGAATTAGAACAATTCATAACTCATGTTATTTAAGAAGTTGGAATATATATCTAAATAAATAGCCCCAAATAACATTTTTTTTTCCTTTGGTAGTAGTGAAATGATTACAACAATAAACTTTCCTCAACTGTAAGAATTTGAATAGATTCAATATCATTATTCTATTTTTTTTTAAAGTGGTTTTTGTTTTCAGTGTTTTTCATACTCTGTACTCTGTCCCTGTACATCTACACATTATTAAAGAAGCAAACAAACAATATTAAAGGGGACTTTTCAAGGGTCAGGTGGAAGGCTGCCAAGCCCGTGTGGTTTATATGTGACTGACTTGCTGCAAGTCCCAGCTGCAGAGTTAGGGGAGATGTCTGACTTTCTGGGGCAGGAAACCAGTAAGCAGACCAGACTGTCTGCTTACAATCTCCACTTACAGGAAGTCAGAACATTGTCTTAGGTTTTATTCTAGCAGAACTTTTTTTACACCTGTTTTATCTGTGTCAGGTTCTGAGGACTAATCCCCCAAATGTAGAAGATACTGTATCTTCAGAATGAAAAGAAATATGGGTTTAATTTCCTGGTGAAGCTGGTAAATGTCATATTTTATACCTTATTATTTAGAAAGAAAAACTACGCAAAAAATCTCATTACTCTTATATTATTCTTCCCTCTCTATTCTTTATATGAGTGTGAGATGTCAAATCAGTTGTTTGACCTTAACTTACTGGGATATTCAGGGGCTTCTTGGTTGTTATATTTCACATATTACAAGCTTTATCATTAATTTAACATAAATAGTACCTTTTGAATTACAGTATTGAATCATCACTGGTAACATATTCTAAAATTCCAGTAAATTATTCAGACAGAAGACATGATCATGGTGAAATGTCCTGAATATTTCCCACATAAAGTGATTTTCCATTCAGATCAGGGCCCAAAGAGAGGCTGCAGCCCAAGATTCCTATGCCATTATTAACTCACTGTTGTGGCTTAACCCAGTAGGCAGCCAAACTCCACACAGCCACTTGCTCACTTCCCCTCCCTTGAGAGGGATGGGGGAGAAAATTGAAAAAGGAAAACAGCAACAACAACAAGAATAAACAAAGCCGAGAATGCATGATGCAACTGCTAACCACCAGCCAAGCAATGCCCAGTCAGACCCCAAGCAGCAGCCATCCCTTCCATCCAGCTCCCCCAACTTTTATTGTTTACTGTGGCATCAAAAACTGCTCTGCAACAATTAAGACATCAGTGTGTTATCAGCATTATTCTCATCCTAAATCCAAAGCACAGCACCACTCCAACTACTAAGAAGAAAATTAACTCTATCTCAGTTAAAACCAGGAGGATTTGGGAAATTTAAACCATCCAGCTGAGTTTATTGCAGGACATATTCAGTAAATAGTTTTATTAGTCCTGAGGAGCAGTTACACCACTGAAACACATCAGTGTTTCTTGTACCACTCCAAAAAGTTCTATTTACTGATGTTTTTGAAAGTTAAGCATAGGCAGAATTATGCCATAGCATTTGTTAAGAAAAGCAGGAGCAAATATGTAAAGACACCTTTCCACAGCACCTTTCCAAAACACTGGAGAGAGAAATATGAGTCTTGACAAAACCACTCTGAGTTCACCCGCCATATATTAACACTTCACTAACACTGGGAAATTAAAATCAACCACTGTGAGATGACTACTCTGAGACATTCTGCATTGTCTTTCTGAATGAGGCAGCTTTGACAAAAAATAAATTTACATATATAATAAGTATACTACAGTTCTGTGCTACATGGATGTATTTACATGATAAAGTCTCAATTGTTGTATTAATAAAGATGCATCTTTAATAAGTACATGCTCCAACTCTGACTGCATAGTGATCAAAATTTTATTTCATATATTTGTTTTCCTTCCTTTGAGTTGACAGCTGTAATAATTTTAATAGTTTTCTTGGATTTTGAACAGTATTTTTTCCCCAAGTCTCACAAAAAAAAAAAGAAAAAAAAAAAACAAACAAAAAAGAAAGAAAAAAGAAATTATGTATTAAATTTTCCATGATAAGCACGAATCACGTGTTTTTCTTATTCACTCAATAACTTAAACACATTACAATGCATGATTTTATTGTGAATGTCATGAGCTGCTGGTTGGATTAATCCCATTCCAGAAACAAAACTTTATCCCTGTTTTCAAACAAAATGATTCAGATTAAAAATGAGGAGGACATGGTGCTTCTGCAATAGTTTAAGCTCCTGCAGAGCCTTTTGTCCCTCCTTCCATTCCAACAAATAATAAAACAAAGGTACTAGCTGTGAAATTTAAATGTAATATATCCTGGGGCAAGGCACTGATTGAAATGAATAAACAAATAAAAATATTGCATCTCTCTGGTATTGAAAAAAAAATTATGCAAAGAAATGCAAACAGAAGTCATTTGAGAAAACAGGTGAATGAGCATCCTAACGTGGAAAGAGAAAAGCCAAGCAGGCAGAGTTGAAGAGTGGCAATCATCACATAACAATGAGGTCCCACATTTTCAAAAAAAAAAACACCTTCAGAAAACTACACATAATTCTCCACTCTCACTACAAATAATAGTATCTGCTTTGCATTTGAGAACAGGACAGATGCCCCAGAGTCACCACCTCAAATCATCAGAATAATATCACTATCCATGAATCTGGGACACAGCAATATGTAGACCCTATTCCTGTCATATAGATTTGACACTCTATTGTGGAAAAACAACAATGTTAGTATTTTTTTAGCTAATTGTCCACACTTAGTTGGAACACCTCTGAAAGTTCTTTGTAAAGAACAAGTAAATTGGCATGTATTCAGGGGAGAAAAGTCATCAGCTGGAAAAAGAATTCTCTGTCATTGACTAAAAGGCTGGTAAATTAAAAAAAAAAAAAAAAAGAGAGGCTGAAGAAAAGTTTTTAGTTCGGGCCAGCTTCCTTCTTGATCAAAACTCATCTCCCTTTCTTATTAAACTTGTTGGGCCTGAAGAGCTCAACAGTCCTCTGGGTTATAAACAACCTCTAAATTTTCATTAAGGGAGCTGTCAGAAACAACCATAATCCTTAATTTACAAAAGTGTGCTCCAACTCATCCACACAGTCAGCCAGATTTTGTCCTCCAAAATGACAGCAATAAAACATGTCATTATGAACAGATACAAAATTCTCCAGGTCTGATGCACGAACATCTGTTTGCAACCTAGCTGAAAGTCCTCTGTTGTCTGTGCAATGACAGTGAAGCTGTACTACCTAGTCCTCCTGTTGCTGGGAGGCAAAAATTAAGAAACTCATAGACCTGTGTGTTATCAGCAGCACAGTTTAGATGTGATTACAGAAAGAAAGAAAGAAAGAAAGAAAGAAAGAAAGAAAGAAAGAAAGAAAGAAAGAAAGAAAAAAAGAGAAAAAGAGAAAGAGAAAGAAAGAAAGAGAGAGAGAAAGAGAGAGAAAGAGAGAAAGAGAGAAAGAAAGAGAGAAAGAAAGAGGAAGAGAGAGAAAGAGAGAGAGAGAGAGAGAGAGAAAGCAAAAGAGAGGGAGAAAGAGTGAGAGAAAGAGAAAGAGAGAGAGAGAGAAAGAGAGAAGGGAGAAAGGAAGGAAGGAAGGAAGGAAGGAAGGAAGGAAGGAAGGAAGGAAGGAAGAGAGAAAGAAAGAAAGAAAGGAAGAAAGAGAGAAAGAAAGAAAGAAAGAAAAAGAAAGAAAATCACAAAACACCAGAAAACCCACAACCCTCCCATTTTACTCAAATATTACTTCTGTTTCTTCTCATCAGAAAAGCTTATAAGATTTCACCCTGGGGTAAAGTACAATGCTGTTGTGAGTATACTCTTGACATCTGTATGAGAACAAAGACAAAAACAATAATTTCTAGTTTATAAAAAGCTGCATATATCTTTTTCTCTCATGAAAACAAGATATTACAAGCCAAAGACAAAGAATCAGATATCATATTTTTTTCATGAATGTTACGTACAATGTAACTGTTAAAAAAAGAATAGAATAAAAATAATAGTAAGGCATCCAGATTAGTAAAGAAATGTTTCTTGGTATATGATGAATTATTTAGACATTGCATTTTTCTTAAAAGAGCTTAAAAGCTTCTTAAAAGATTGTCTTCATATGTGTTCTCCTCTTCTCCACTCTCGTGAGACCCCACCCAGAGTGCTGCATTCAGCTCTGGGGCCCCCAACACAAGAAGGACATGAACATGTTGGATCAGATCCAGATGTGGGCCATGAAGACGATCAGAGGGCTGGAGCACCTCTCCTATGAGATAGGCTGATTGGGGTTTAGCCTGGAGAGAAGTCTCTGGGGAGACCTTATAGCAGCCTCCCAGTACCTAAAGGAGGCTGGTAGGAAAGAGAGTGAAAGACATTTCACCAAGGCCTGTAAAGATAGGAGAAAGCATAATGGCTTCAAAATGAAAGAAGATAGATTTAGATTAGATAAGGAAGATATATTTTATTTTTTTTTAACCACAAGGGGACAGGTTGCCTTTTGAAGTTTTGAATGCCTCATCCTTAGGAATATTCAAAACCAGGTTGCATGGGGCTTTGAGAACCTCATCTACTGGAAGGTGTCCCTGTTCCTGGCGGGGGCATTGGACAAGACAATATTTAAAGGTCTCTCCCTACCCCAAATATTCTATGCCTCATTCTGTAATTCTATATAGAATCAAATACCAGATAGTATAGGCTGGGAGAAGAACTTATTGAAAGCAGCCCTGCAGAGAAGGACTTGGGGGTTCTGGTGGATGAAAGGCTCAACATGAGCCAGCAGTGTGCTCTTGCAGCCAAAAAGGCCATCTGCATCCTGGGCTGCATCAACAAAGCAGTGGCCAGCAGGTCGAGGGAGGGGATTTTTCCCCCCTACTCTGCCCTTGTGAGGCCCCACCTGAAGTGCTGAGTCCAGACTTGGGGCCCATAACACAAGAAGGATGTGGAGCTGTTAGAGCGAGTTCAGAGGGCTACAAAGATGATCAGAGGGATGGAGCACCTCTCCTATGAAGAAAGGCTGAAAGAGCTGGGGTTGTTCAGCCTGGAGAAGAGAAGGCTCCAGGGGGACCTCATTGCAGCTTTTCAATACTTAAAGAAGTCGTATAAAAAGGATGGAAAAGGACTCTTTACTTGGGTGGATAATGATAGGACAAGGGGAAATGGTCTTAAACTAAATGAGGACAGATTTAGATTAGACATTAGGAGGAAAATCTTCACTGTAGGGGTAGTGAGGCACTGGAACAGGTAGTCCAGAGAAGTTGTGGATGCCCCATCCCCGGAGGTGTTCAAGGTGGATGGGGCCTTGGCCAACCTGATCTAGTGGGTGGCATCCCTGCCTATGACCAGGAGGGGTGAGTTAGATGATCTTTAAGGTCCCTTCCAACCCAAGCAATTCTATGACTCTATGAAATCAGCAAGCCTGGACTTGTTTTCTTTAAATGATTTACCTTTTTGTGAAGTTTGATGTTCTCTCTTCTGTACTCAGTGTGATGGATCACCCTGCTCATTAAATAGTCATAGCAGTCACTAGACAGCTCAGAAAGAAAGCTATGCAATCTTTAGTACAACTCACAAAAGTCATGGCATCAGTCTTATCCCATGCTGGGAATTTGGAGGAGGAAGAAGAAAAAAATTAAAATCCATGCATATCACTGCTATGCGCATCAAGTACCAGGCTTGAGTAGCTGTAACAGAACTGTACATTATACTCAGAAAAATAAATTACAAAAAGTATATTTGCTCTAGCAATTTATCTGTGTTTTCAAAGATCTTGAGAACTAGAAGATTTGGAGCTAAGAAAGCTCTGGAAACATTTTGAGAGTTCAAGCCATCATCAGAAGTAATGTGACCCCATTAAGATATTTTCCCTTTTTCCTCATCTGTCTTCAAAAAAGACAGATAATACTTCCAGACTTCTAAACTCAATACAAGTATGTTTCATGTTTCTATAATCTCCAGCCTGTACCTCTAATCTCTGTACACATGTAATATCAGACATAAATAAAAAAATCCTACATTAAGATAAGTGCTATAAGTATCGGTTAGGTACCAAAATGAGAGTAGGTCCATCTGAGGATTTGTCCAGAAAGTCTTATTCCAAGATGCAGGAAAAACAACAAATGGTTAAATCTACAGCAATGGATTTTATTGAATTAATGCAGCCAGATATGATCAGAATTAGTGATCAGAACAGCCAAGGCCAGATACAGCATCTCACAACTTCCATTTCAGAATGGATTTCCATTAGGGACAAACTCAGCAATTGATAGGGTAATCGAGTCAGACAAACTTGGTAATTTCTTTTCCTGTCCACTTGGCAAGGCTCTTAAATCAAATCTTAATTCAGGGCTATTTTGCAGATTCTTATCTGATTTATACTCCAAATTTCTAACTTCTTTACTGTTAAAGTGTTTTCCAGAAAATAAATGTAACAGCTGGAATACTTTTCCAGTCTTAAGCAATGTTCCCACAGATTGCATCTTTAAGCTGTTTTATGAGATTTTATTCTTAGGATAATTGGCTAACTTCCAGGATAATCACAAATTTGAAATATATATAAAACTTTCAGGTAGCTTGTATCACAGAAGAAAACAAAACAAAACAAAACAAAACAAAACAAACCTAACTTCAAATCCCCATAAACCGGATCAAAATCACAGTGCACAATGCAGTAATGCAAAGGATAACGAGTCTTTTTTTTTTTTTTTTTTAACTTGGATAAATTGTTTATATTCAAGACTGTAGATACCTACTAAAGAGTGTGCTGTGGTTGACAATAATAAATAATGGCAGCTGGTGTTAACAAGTGATTGGCTTTTATAGGATCATGAAAATGAGTTTTCAGGGAAAAGGGAAGGTCTCTTGCTAGTATTCTGCAAGGATTCCATAGACTCTGCAAGTGAAAATCTCAGACATGATTGTATAGCTGATTAGAAATACATGGGTGGATACGAATGTTGCCTATCTCATTTTCCAGAGGAGACATGCCCGTCTAGTGACAAGCAGGTACCCATCCCTGCAGGTTCAATATCGAACATAAAAGCAACATTCTTCATTAGCTAGATGTAACAAACATAACAAAGAGTCAAAGCATACTTATAAAAGTAAAAGGAGAATACATTATTAAAGCTTTCATTTGGCAGTTTTATATACACCTGGAAGAAGTAATTAGGCCTTTCTTTAACCATTCCCACCTGAAGGTGAGAATGCACACCACCACCATCACTGCTGCACACATGTATATGTGACAGAGTGGTCAGTAATGTAAGAATCATCTTATATTTCTAGACGAAGAGGCAGAAACTTTTCCTAAAACACTGGAAGCAAGTGTGTGACTTTCTGATATCTCACTGTAGGCTGACAAAAATGACTGGAAACTAGCAAATAGAACAAGGCTATTTTATTTTGTACTATCACATTTTCAGACACTTGCCTCCAGGCTGCAGGGATTTCTTTTTGGAGGTCTTGTTTTTGACTTGCTACACACATATTTTTAACTGCACTGTTCTACAAATACAGCTAGATTCTTTGTGCTACAGCATAGAGCCAGAGTGGTGTAATTAAATATGATCTTCCACTTGCAAATGCTTCAAAGTCAAGACAGAAGTATCAGTAATGTAATGTTCTTGGAACTGAATAGTGGGGGAAAAGCCAAACTAGGTACCATATTACAGAGGCTGTTATTTTGAAGTCATAAATATTCAGATGTTCTTGAAGTATTTTTTTTTCCTTAGCTATATCACTGTAACCCGTTAATTTGAAGTGGGACTTAATGTGCATTGTGAAACAGGAGTGGTTCATTTACATAAATAACAATCAACTAAAGAGAAGGAGTACATTTTATTGCAAAACAGGTAATTATTTGAAAAAAGAATATTATTTATTTATGGAAGAAAAATGTTCATTCTCACAAAAGCAGTCTTCAGGATATTCTTTTCAAGGATACTGTTCTTACAAATGTTATTTGTATTATAGTAGTGCTGTAGAGGTTTCAAACATTTTTTTGAATATCACAATAAAGCAAAATTTTAGGTAGGATTAACTGAATGGCTTTTTTTCACTAACTATGTTTCCAAAGGGCGTAGCTGAGAATGAGAGAAAACAGAGGTGTGCTAGAAAAAAGGGTGAGAGGAACTATATTATGGACTAACTGAAAGTGAGTGGTGATTAAAGTGATAGTTAATGAAAATGGAAAGAGAAAATATGAATTACAGATATTGTGGCTAGGAAATGAAGGCAAACAGATTACATTGGTGAAAGAGGGAAGACAGATTACAGGGTAAAAACATGAAGCCAAGAAATAAGTTCTTGAAGAAGAATTCTGAGTCATATGAGCAAAGCCCCAGAAAAGGGTGCTGCAGCAACCAAAACATAATATGACAAAAGCCTGGAGGAAAAAGATTTAGCCATATGGCTACTTGGGAAAGAAATATCCATCACACCCACATCTTAAGTTATCATACTCACAAAAGTATCAGGATTTTAGGCACATTCCAGATCTGAAAATTTAGAAATTGAAGAGGAATATCATAACTGCATTACAGATTTGAGAGAGAGGCCGGATGGTAGGACTGTCAATGCTAATCAAGAAACAGAGAAAGTGAGAGAGACAAATAGAGGTTTTAGATTAGATAAGAAGACAGAGGAGAAGCAAGGTTGATCTGCAAGTTGTTGTCATAGAGATATTCACTATCAGGCTTATGGATGAGATCAAATTTAGAGAGAAATATTAAGGGAATTGCCTGAAGATGCATTGCATATGAAATCAAAGAGGAAGTAAGGTAATTTGGCTATTACTTTACAAGTAAGAGACTAGTTGGGTCAAAGGGACAAAAACATCTTAGGATACAGGTAATTGTATAAGGTGCTACACTCATTTGTTTGTACTAAACTACTAGTATTAGCAAGAACATTCTTTTTCTGAAGAGTTAAAACATGGAAGTATTATACAGCCTACCGAGTAACAACTACAACTAAAAATGCTACCACAGATGAACACTCAGGGTTGTACAAATGTTTGCTATGACAATATCTCAGGTGAAATTAATGAGTTAGGTGAAATAAAGTAAAACCATAATATCTAGTTTAATTGTACAGCTGTATTGTTCAACTTATTTATTTATTTATTTATTTCAGAATATTATAACATTTTTAGAGATGAGAATACTCAGAAGGAAAAAAAAATCCTACTAGGTTCAAGGTCAATGATAAAAAGTCTGATACACTGTAGGATAAAAAGTCAGATGATAAGAATTATAATATAATCCTTTCTAATATTCAAGTTATAATCCATACTGACAGTAATTCCAAATCTAAGAAACCTATTGCACAAGCAATTTCAAAGCTTGTGCAGTAATACTTTGACAATGGATTCTTACTTAATAACCTACCTGAATGAAATGTACAAAACCCACTAATTTTCATGGTCCTATGTTATGTGTTGAGCAGCCCACAAAAACAAACAAAAACACAACATATTGTGCATCACTGGGAAGGCTATGGAGAACAAGACAGAGTACAACATTTTGTATCTATGGAAGACCTTGCTGCACCAACATTTTAACTACTGTGTGTAGTTCTGATTTCTACATATGAAGGAGGACACTGGGCATTTAGAAAATATACACAGACAGAGAACCAAAACAAGAAGCATCCCCCTTGTAAACTGAGACTGGAAATTCTAGGATTCTTCATTTAGAGAAAAGAGTGATGTGGAATATGATCAAGGTTTATGGTATGAGGAAAGCAGCAGAAAAAGTGAGTGACATTCACAGAATTGTACAATACACAAAGTTCAGCCATTGAAACCAGAAGCTGATCACTTTAAAACAGTTAAAGTACTTCTTTTTAAACAGCACTTAACTAACTTCCAGACTAAATAAAGTTGTAGAGAAAGTAACACTAGATTCAAGCAGTCATCAGACAAACTCAGGGAAAATAAGTCCAAAAGAGATAGTTAGGGTTGTATCTTACAATGTCCATAATGTAACAGCTGTGGACACTGGCAGAGACAAGGACTATGGCCCACAGAAAATGGTCTGGATAGAGAAGTCTTGCTAAAGATCATGTTCTATTGTCACTGAATCCCAGAGGGCATCTCCAATGTTCTTATGTTTAAACAGAGTTTCCTTAGAAACCTTTTAATTTGCTCTTGTCAAATTGAACACACACAGATTGTAACACTAAAATCCAAAAACTGACAGATTTTTCTAGTGCTAGCTGAGTGTTTTGTACAACTCCAATGTCTTTTCTTTCTGACATAGTGAATACCAAAAACATCCATACCTTCTAACATCTCTGATTAGCATCAAGATTAGCATAACCTGACTCTTTTTTTTTTTTTTTCTTTTTTTTTCTGAACTCTGTCTTCATCCTCTTGGCTTCTTTTCTAGCATTTTTGTTTATGGTATGAGTATGCAAAATGACATTTGCAGAATAGGGTTTTGTTAAGCTCACCTTCTGTTACAAACTCTTTCCACAGCTCTTACCACACAAAAATGTGATCACCACCAATACTGAGACTGCCACACCATATCTGATTACTTTATTGCACAATTACCTTAGCAAACAAAAATAGAAGCAATCATTCCTTAAATATTTTGAATCTGAACCAATGAAGAAATCCAGAAAGGAGTTTTGGGGTTTTTTGTTTGTTTGTTTTTCTTATTCTTTCACACCATATTTTTGTCCGGATTGGTTTGGTTTCTTTGTTTTGTCAGCTGGACAATAGAACATGGCTTGAACCCTCGTTTTAAGGAACTTTCTTCTAACACCTATTTTTTCTCCTTTCTTTATTGCTTTTTATTTTTATTTTTATTTATTTGTTGTTTTTTTTTTTTTTGTCTAGAAATTCAATAGAACAGTTTCCAGCATTACTCTTTCCAGTGATTTGGATATTATGATACATAAGCTGTACAATTCAGGCAATATATTGTACTGATATTCTACATATTTTTTACATACATATATAAACAGCAATAATTTGATTTTAAAATTATGTTGGAAATAAAACTTTCACTTGATATCTGTAAGTTTATGTTGATTTTTTTGTTGTTGTTCAGATATTAGTGACTCCACTCACCCTAATCTCATAATTGCAGTCATACTTTACCTGAATAAATTTTCTTTTAAAAAACATTGTAGATAGAAAAAGATGGAATGAAATTAACATTTTTAAATGAGGTGCTACATTTTGAAATGCTTTAAAACACAATAACTTTGTATGTTTAAATCTTTTTAATGACATAGAACATTAAATTATATACAGCACTCTCTCCCTGATTCTGGTGGTGTGTGTGTGACGGGTTGGCAATTCTCTATAGAGGTCTGAAGAAATGCATGAGCATGCATGGAGGAAAGATTTACAGCTTTCTGAGTTTTAGAGCAAATACCATCTGGACTAATTTGTGAATCCAGCAGCAGTGCTTCAGCTGAATTCAATAGTAAATCAAGTCTGAGTGGGAGTATGGTTATGAAGAAAAAAGCTATTGACCTATCACTAATTTGTATGCTTTAGGAGTCCTGTAGTATTTTTCAGCATTTAGATTCTCTTCAACAGGTTACAGCACATTTGAATAAGGTGATGCAAAACATTTCCTTAGGGCATTTGTCTCACTGAAAGTCAAGTCCTAGCTTTAAACAAATAACATGTATCCATTTGGCTTTTGCTTTTAGGCACAGAGAAGAGTTCAGTACTCCTGGTGCTATGTGGATTGCATCAGCTATTTATCACATTTATGTGACTGTATTTTGGATCTGCTTGGATGCTGTTACAATCTCCTTAAAATTTCACTTTTCTTTTACAGACTGTCCTTACTACTCGTTACACCACAGCCTGACTTTTCCAAACAAAGTATGAAGCCAAACATCTCTGGGTCCGAAAAAATAGCTATCCTATTTCTCTAACTTACCATCTGCTGATTTTGGACACAGTGCATTATGCGATACTTCCAGCAGTTCACATGTGCTTCCACTGTTGATCTTGGCCATACTAAATTGTTCCTGCACTTCTAGAACCTACCTAATGAAACATCCAAAGATACACGTACTTTGTATTTGTTTGTTAGTTTTATTTAGTATAAATACTTGTTATTTAAAAGAAATTTTTCAATGAAAATTATCTTCTGGGAGTATTCAGATGAACAGCTTACTGTAGCATCAGTTTTGATTGTTCTTAACTTGTAGAAGCCTGTGATGTCTGGAAAAAGAAAAAAAAAAAAAAAGGAAAAAAAAATCTTTTAAAAGGGAAATAATCTGAATAATTCAGATAAAATGTAGATTCCTGCTGATTATTTCTTATGCCAGAAATGAATCCCAGCTATTTACAAGCAGGAATCAAAAATAGATGTACCTCATGGTTCTGATTTTTCTTTGCCAATTGGAAAAGAACATACTTCACAGGAGTTACTAAAACTGTATTTCCGTTAAAAATGTAAATTGCTGCAATGCCCGAAGAATGGCTAATAAACTTAAATTTATGGATCACACTATGATCTTATTCTTCATGCCATATAACAAATTCTGTTCTTAATTACAATAAATAAGCTATTGCAATCAGATTTCACATGTTGTGACTGGGGTTTCACTCACATTGCACTATGAATAATGATAGCAGTAGTTGAACCAAACAGGAGTATTATTGGTAAGACAAAGACAATGCTTTTGAAGGCATTTGGAGGTTTGCTGTGTCTTTGTGCACCTAAGTATCTTTCAAAATCTGTATTCTATCATTTTTTATTGCTTTGGAACTGATTGAATTGACTCCCCGATTCTGATCAGTAATAAAACTTGACAAAGCTCCTAGGCAGGCTTTGACTAACAACACTTTTCATTACCCATTTGCTGTAGGAAAGTAACCTTTTTTTTTCTTTTCTTTTTTTTTCTTTTTCGACTGAAAATTAAAATGAATTTGCAGAAGCAATTTTAGAGATTACTTGGGGCTTAAGAGGTGCATTTTAGGCCTTCACCCAAAAAATAGCCACCTGATAGAGTTTTACTCAGCAACTGTCTAGCAGAAGTGCCTAAACTCAGTGAAAACCTCTTTCTGGTGTTTGGAACCATTCCTCCCAGAGGACAAGGCTTTACATTTCCCTTTGTTGAACTTTTTTAGACTCCTGTCTGACACCTTCTGTCTGCTGAGGCTCCTTGGAACAGAAACACAACTGTCCCATATTGTCCCACTTTTACATTGTCTGAGAACTTGCCTAAGGTGCGCTATGACCCACCATCCAGATCATTAATGAAGATGTTAAGCCATAAAACATATCACAATTTTCACAGCAATCCAAAAAAGAAGAAAATGGAGAAGACCTGTAGGCCTCCCTTGAGGCCTCCTCTCTCCCTACCCACAGCCCAGGTTCCCATTTCAGCCTCAGCTGGAGCTGCCAGTCCCTGCCCTATGGATGCTGTGCAGTGCTAGCTCCCCAGTGCCCTGCCCTGCCAGGCCATGGGCCCCATGGTGTCAGTCCTGACACACAGGCTGGCTGATGGCCTGGCCTGGTCTTTGTGTGGCCCCCTCCCTGAAGGCTGTGTCTGACACCAGTTCCTTCACTGATCCCCATCCCTATCACTGTACTCATGTCTAACCACCAATTAATCTGGTCCTAGTCCTGGCCTATGGATTGACCTGCTGGCTTGATCTCACACCTGCTTCATGACATTGTAGTGCATTATGATAGGGATTCTTGGTTGGACCTAGCTACCATCTCCAAGTCTGTGCCACTGGCCTTGCTCAGGTCCTGTGAGAAGGGGTCCTGTGATCCTGCTGTGCTCCCACCCCTCATTCTTCTCAGTGAGCAGCCCCTGCTCTTCCTGCTAGTAGCCCCTGCTCTTACTGCTTCTCAGAAAACAAAACAAAGCAAAACAAAAAACGAAAAGAAAAAGAAAAAAAGAAAAAAAAAAAAAGAGAGAAAAACACCAGAAAAACAAGAACTGTTTTTTTCAGACATTTTCCATTCTGATACTTCTCAAACAGGCAAACTCAATCCATACATAATTCATATACCAGTGGATGCTGCAGCACTTTTCTACTAGCTCACTCAACCTACCGAGAGCAAGATTCACAATTCAATACATGATTTTAAGTGGTCATAGTGCATTCAACCCAAACCCAATTTCTTCCACCATAAGATTTTTTAAGTGCCATATTTGCGACAGATTTCAGTTTGCCATGCCCTTTGCTTTTTAGAGGAGCATTAAATAGTAGGTAATTTTTTATGTATTGCAAAAACCTTATTGTTTTCCCCCCCACTTACTCTTAAGAAACACTCTAATTGTACTTTTTAAAAATCAGTGTAAGGTAAAGATAAAATAACAAAAAGAAATATCTACAAAAAGGTTTAGAGTAGAAATTGATAGGTAACTTCATTTAATATGGCAACCGTTATTCTGCGTTGACAAAAGAGGCAAAATCTCCATTTTGATTCCAACATGTTTAGTTGATGAGTCTTTTAACTGATACCGTTTTTCCTTCCTATATACTTTCTCATCCCCCAAACCTTCCCAAGTTCTTACTATTAAATAGATTAGACAGCTAATCAGGTGTGGCCAAATAGTAATTTTAAATCTCTTTGGGTTTCAGAGGACATGGAAGAGGTCCCTGATGTCCTCTTTGCCTCAGTCTCTACTGGTAAGGCTAACCTTTGGGAATCCTAGGATCTTGAGACCAGAGGGGAAAGTCTGGAGCAATGAAGACTTAATTGTGGTGGAGGATGAGTAGTCTGGGAATGTTTAAGGCAATTGGATATACTTAAGCCCATGGGACCTGGTGGGGTGCACCCACAACTGCTGGGCAAAATGGCCAACTCCTGAAAAACACAAATAATAAGAAAGTGCATGGATTTATGAAGGGGAAAGGCTCCTTAACCAACCTGATAGAATTATGTTTGAAGATGACTATCTCAGCGGATGAGGGAGAACAGTGGATGTTTACCTTGACTTTATTAAGTCTTTGAAACAAACATTGCCTTGTGTAGCACTCACAAACAGACTGATAAAGTAAAGGCTGCATAAGTGGGCAGTGAGGTGGACTGAAAACTGCCACACTCAGAGGATGGTGATTGGTGTCACTGTATCTTCAGCTGGAGGCCAGTCCTTAGTGGAATACTCCAGAAGTTGATACGGGGGCCAACTGTTTAACATGTTCTTTAATGATCCCAATTATGAGACTGCATGCACCCTCAGCAAGTCTGCAGATGTTATAAAGCAGTGAAGAGTGGCTGAGTGGAGAATTCCACAATTTAGAAGGACCTCTACAGGCTGGAGAAATAAGCAGACAGGTATCTGATGAAGTTTAAGTGGCTTATATGAACATATTGGAATAAATACAAGAAAGGATTATGAATATAACTAAGGGCTTTGATAGTCTGACATAGGTGGTGAGGTAGAGAGCTGTGACTCAGTTGGGACTGTTCAGCACAGAGAAACAGCTCAGGGGAACCTTAAAAATGTTTATAAGTATCTGTGGAGGAAGTAAAGATGAAGCCAGACACTTCTTAGTTGTGCCAAAGACAAGACAAGAGGAAACAGTAGTGAAGTGAAATACAATAAATTATGTTCAAACATAGGAAAAACTTTTTTTTTTTTTTTTTGGGGGGGGGGGGCGGTTGTCAAACAGTGAACAGGCTAACCATGGGGATTATGGAATCTCCATCCTTGGAGATATTCAAAATCTGAGTAGCCTGCTGTAGCCAACCCTGCTTGAGCAGTGGGGTTGGACAAGACTAGCTCAATAGGTCTCATCTACCTTCAAAAATTTTATGATCCCGTGTGCTTTTGTGATAATACCTACACCTCTTTGTGTACTCTAGACAAAATGAATGCTGACATCAAAAGTGTGTTTAAACTGATATTAATAGCAATAGGTAGTAGCTTTACCTTGCTGGACAGCTAAATTGTACCACAACCACTCTCTCACTCCTCCTCCTCAAAAGAAGAAGGGGAGAAGAAAGTATGATGGAAAGAAAAAAAGAAGGCTCACAGGTGGAGATAAGGATAATTTAATTAAAGGGAAAAGAAAGAGGGTGGAAACCAAACCAAACTAAACCAAACCAAACCAAAACAAAACAAACAAAACCAAGTAAAGGCTGTGTGGAAGCAAAAAGGGAAGAAAACAATTATTCTCTACTTCCCATCAATGAGCAATGTTCAGCCACACCCTGGGAAGCAGGGCCTCAGTACATGTATCAATTGCTTGGGAGGACAGATGTCTTCGTAATGATAGCACCCCATTCTCCTTTCCCTTTCCCACCTTTTATTGCTGAGTGTGACATCATATGGCATGGAATACCGCTTTGAGCCAGCTGCCCTGCTGATGTTCCCTCCTCACCTCTTGTCCACCCCCTACTGTATTTGGTGGGGGGTTGGAGGGAGTCTTGATGCTCTGCCAGAACCAGTCAGCAACAGACAAAACATTGGTGTGATATCAGGGCTGCTCTAGTTGCAAGTGCAGAGCACAGCTCTATATGGGCCGCTGCAGGGAAAGTTAATGCCTTTTTTCTTTTTTCTTTTCTTTTCTTTTCTTTTCTTTTCTTTTCTTTTCTTTTCTTTTCTTTTCTTTTCTTTTCTTTTCTTTTCTTTTCTTTTCTCTTCTCTTCTCTTCTCTTCTCTTCTCTTCTCTTCTCTTCTCTTCTCTTCTCTTCTCTTCTCTTCTCTTCTCTTCTCTTCTCTTCTCTTCTCTTCTCTTCTCTTCTCTTTTCCTGAAGAAATGTGTAACCTGTTAGTGTAAATTTGTTAAACAATTGTGCAAGTGCTGTTTGTTCTCAAAGACTTAGATGGCAATATCAGCAGGCTGTTCCTAATGACCTGTAAGGGCTCATTGTAGAGCTCGTAAAAGAGAAACACCTTTTCAAATGGAGAATAGCATTCATAGTGTCAGGTGTGGACATCTCTGAAAACTTTTGAAAAATTGGGGGTTCCAATTGATTTAAATTCTAGCACTGAAGATATCAAAGAAATGATTACTAAAATACTATTAAAATAGTAGTCACTAGTCACTTCCATCAAAATAATTTTAAAATGTATATTTTTAGGTTACTTTTTTATATTTAATAACAGATTGTTATGTTTATAAGAAATTGTACTTATTATACACAAATGTGACAAAGAAAGTAACTGTGTAACTGTGACAATTGTTTCCTACATCTGTTATTGCAGTTTGATGCCAAATGTTCAGCAAAGAATCACAGATTCCTACCACTTTTAGTATTCAATAACTCTATATAATTATGAACTTAAATATACACTTATATGAAGTGTATTTATTTTCTTCTCCCCTCTCAGTAGAATATTATTGTAAAAATACCTATCTGTTCAACAGGTAGTAATTTTCCAAAATCAGTCATTAGAACTTCATGTTGTGTTAATTGTTACAACCAAGACAGAAAAATTCAAACTATACTTTGCTGTTGCTCAGTATTTATTAAATGTATCAAATGTATCAATGTATATTTATTAAATGTATCAAAGTTTTACACTGATCTCAAATCAAAACAGATTTAATTCATTCTTGTTATAATTCAGGGTTTATTCTGGACAATACTTTCAAATACACACTGTAAATTTTAATTTTAATTATGTTTAAAGTTTACTTAAAGAATTGGTCATAAGATAGAATTGTAAATAATACTATCTCATCAATTAATTTAATATAATTGGGTTGCTTAATTAAAGTGGTCTCCGTGATGGTTGCTAGCTGACAACAGAACATACACCAGGAGAAATATCTCTTGGCCCTTCTTAGCGGGAAAAGGAGATACTGCTTAATGCTAACAGAATGTTATTCTTTGATTCAGAATCTTGAAGAGGTACATAACTAAAAGGTATACAGTTCAGGATGTAAATACAAAAAAGAGTGAAAGCTGTTTTGACACAAAAATAATTTTATCCGTGATTTATGTTGATTCCTAGGAAATATAAAAAGATTCTCATGGATTCTCATGAACAGGGTAGACAGACATTTACTAGTAATTTCAGTATCTGTGGAATAAGAATTACAATGTCTGTTGACATTTGGAAGAAAATATGAACCACATAGTTTAAAGAGAACTTGAGCAAGTTTAAAAAGAACTTGAAAAAAGTGTGTAGTAGCCACTGATAACACATGGCCTTTATTTACAAAGTTGTACAGTGTATTTAAATCACTTCTTTTCAAACATGTGCCTCACTTTGGGCATTATGGTCTCCAACAGATTTTGGTAAATTTAACAGTTCCTCGATGTTGAACTACATTACTGTTAAATCTATTTCCTTGCCAAGAACATTGATTTGCAGGGAGCAGCTTAAGGAAACACTGCTGCCACATTATAGACAGAAAAGGAGCTATACATCCTTCAACAAGCCATTTGGCAAGGGATTCTTCTGAGAATCCTCTTGTTGACCTGCCAGGTTCATCAGCTGGGTCTACACTGAAATATATTATAATCTGCAAACAAATGCGCTACTAATCTAGGCAACAATACCAAGAACCTGGGAGCTGACCCACGATAGCATTAATTCTTCCTCCACAAGTGCAGCAACATCAATCATGATATAAAAAATAGACAGTTTCACTCAGACTCTCTTCCTCAAAATCAGGGCCAAGGCCCTAATTAAAAGATGAAACATAAATTGTGAAATTACAAGCAAAGTACAGGGAAGAAAATATGAAGATTTTAGTCATGAAAAACTAGCTAAGACCCTGCATTTCACATGGACTGTAATCATAAAATTTTTATTGTATGAGGAGGTAAGCATGTTAACATTCTTCTTTCTTATGAGGTTCTACTCCAGGGTTTCTTCCTTTGTGTTCCAGAGAGTTTTGTATCCAAGGAAAGATCATTCATATGTATTAAAATTCATACCCTATGTCTTTGCTTTATTATAATGTAGCATTTGATACCATTTCCAATGAAAAAATAATAGCAATGATCATTTTAAAAAGATAATTACATTTTGAAGAATCCCTAACAGGAACTGGCCTATAGTCAGTCCTGACACTCAAAATCCAGAATTACTTTCAGAGCTGAAATGTTATACCCATGTTGACATATAGCAGCGTAAACTGTTCCTTTCAAGTAGCTGAAAACAGGTTTTGTTCATGAATTTACTAAGATACTGAGCACCATTAAAGGATTGAAAACTTGGCTACCTTACAAAATTTGTTGCTTCTACACATGTAATCTTCCTGTTCCAGTTCTGGCCTTCATTACAGAAGACAACTGTCCACAGTGGACATTCCACTTTGAAATTGGTACATTCTGGATAAAGCTTGGAGCAGTAAACAACGGTTCCTGTAGAATGACCTATATATTGAACAACAGTTTAGCTTGCACTTATTTTTTACCTTTTAGTTATATATATATATATATTATATATATATATATATTTTTTTTTCCCTTTTTACATCTGTTTTTATTTCTACTTCTATTTCCTGACTGAATTCTGAATGAATCCACCTGGTTGATATTATATATCTACCCTTTCACCAGGTAGAATTTAGATTAAAAAGAGCTATATTTATGCTATAAGTTATATTTATACCATAACCTGTCATGCACCTCTAGGATCTGACCATGCATTTGAAAGCAGGTTTCAGTGCATATGCTTATCTACCATCTGAAGAAGCTGACTAGTGCACTAGTCAGAATTAAAAAATGGTATAATCATTGCATAGCTTTGTACATGAAGGAGCAAGACAAAATACTTAAACCTCATTAAAAATCACTGTTATTAAATGTTAACTAATAGATATTAATTTGAGTTATAATTCATTTCTGTTTTACAGTTCTTAATGATAAGTATGCTGATTGTGGCAATACTGCAACACTCATGACCAAGAAGGGCTAAGAACATAATTTATATAATTTTTCAATACTTTCCCATAAAACATTAAAAAAAAGCCTTTTCCTCAAAAAAAAAAAGCAAAAAAAAAAAAAAGCGGTTCTTGAACTGAAAGAACACAGCAGCACAGTGCAATAGGAGAGTGCTGCAACAGCAGCAGCTTTGTAGGGCAAAGGAACTGATAGAATGAAAGGATCAATTCAGTGGGTGGCTAACATGTTCTGGACCTAAATGTTCTGTTTCACATCATGGTCCCATGTTCAATTAAATGAATGAAAGGTCTTTAAGACCAAATGAGGTCTGAAGCACTATTTAGCTGCTCAGCCAAATGCAATAATCATTTCTCCATTTACTTTAGATCTCTGTGTATTGGTTTAGGAAACCACCACTTGAAGAGTTGTATTCTGTTTTTTTTCATGTTTATATTGAGTTTATGTAGCATGGCTTTCAGGGAGGGAGGAGCGGGGGGAGGGATGCTGCAGAGGTGGCCTCTGTGAGCAGAGCTCAGGAGCCCCGTAGCAGAGCAGAGCCAGCTCCAGCTGCTCCAAAAGGGACCCACAGCTGGCCAGAG
Source organism: Cygnus atratus (assembly GCF_013377495.2). NCBI lineage: Eukaryota > Metazoa > Chordata > Aves > Anseriformes > Anatidae > Cygnus > Cygnus atratus. The sequence goes on from NC_066396.1 coordinate 65,724,948, forward strand.
CCGAGCCATGAGTGACCCTGGCTGCTCTGGGAGAGCAGATTTAAGGAAAAAGGAAACAAAAATGCTGTGCAACAGCAGCTGGGTGAGAGGAATGAGACAATGTGAGAGAAACAGCCCTGTAGCCCCCCAGGTCAGTGCAGCAGGAGGGCAGGAGGTGCTCCAGGCATGCAGCAGCAGTTCCCCTGCAGCCTGTACAGAGGCCCCTGGTGGAGCAGGCTGTCCCCCTGCAGTCCATGGGTCCCACATGGAGCAGATCTCCACGCTGCAGCCCGCGGAGGAGACCCCGGTGGAGCGGGTGGATGTGGCCTGGAGGAGGCTGCGGCCCATGGAGAGCCCCTGCAGGAGCAGGCCCCAGGCCGGAGCTGCAGCCCGTGGAGAGGAGCCCACGCAGGAGCAGGGGTCTGGGGGGAGCTGCCGCAGGGGACCCGTGCTGGAGCAGTTTGCTCCTGGGGGATGGATGGACCCTGTGGTACGGAGCCATGTGGGAGCAGTTCTTGAAGAGCTGCTGCCTGTGGGCAGCCACCGCAGGCTCAGTTCAGGAAGGACGGCACCCCATGGGAGGGACCCCACGTGGAGCAGGGGCACAGGATGACTATGAAGGAGCAGTGGAGATGAAGTGCCATGGGGTGACCACAGCCACCATTCCCAGTTCCCCTGCGCTGCTCAGGGGGAGGAGGTGGAAGAGGGTGAGTGGGGGAAAGGTGGGGGAAAGGGTTTACTTTTAGTTTCTCACTGCTCATCTGTTAGTAATAGGCCATAAATTATATTAATATTCCGTATTCTGGGTCTCTTTTGCCTGTGATGATAATGGGTGGGTAATCTCCTTGTCCTTATCTCAACCTATGAGCCTTTTTAATCTTTTTTGTTCCCCCTCTTCTTTTGAGGAGGGGAAGTGAGAGAGTGGCATGGTGGAGCATAGCTGCCCATCAGTGTGAAACCACCAGACAATGTTCCGTGAAATGAAACAGATGATTTTACAAAAGACATATTAATACGTCTTTACAAAGACATATTAAATTTACTAGCAACAAAAATATTAGTATGAAATGATATAATTTAAAAGACTCTGGTCCAGTGTTTGCAGACCCAGCACTCTATTACTACAAGGAACAGTCCCACTACTTCACTTTATCTATTTAACCTGTGATAGAGTCTGATCCCAAGTGAGTGAGAATTTGCTGATGCACATTTGTCTATTTGACCCTTTGCTTAAATGAAAAGAGGGCTAATAAAATACAAGATACTTGACTATTTTAAACATCACTTTTGGTGACCTAATGTAGTCTCTTTAGTGAGAATATAATATTTTAATTTCAGTAAGTTTCAGTTCTTAGTCATTTACATTCTTTTCATCCACATTCTGATGTAACAATCAAGAATGTTAAAATATTTGAGAGAGAAATAATCTTGAACACCACTGGAAAGAAATAGTTTGAAAAGACTGCAGAATCAGAAGAAAAAAAAAATCATAAATAAGGAGTAAAGAGAACAATGAAAGCACCTCTGGCAGTTCTTTGTTTTCAAAGAGCCATGTAGACTACACTGGAATATGCATGGAATTTAAAATATTCTGTAGTGTTCTCCGTTGCTGAAATCATAACTGGACTGTACTGATACCTTATGGAGCATCAGACAGTGAACACAGAATTCTTTGGTGATACCAGTATTTTAGATAACTCTAAATAGTATCATTTCATTGTGAGGAGGGTAGGACAGCCAGTGTCATGACTATCTCCTTTACCACACAGGAGAGAAGATTTCACATTAATGAACTGTGGGTACATATACACAAGATTCTCTTGATTCTAACTACACAGACTAAAACAGCTTCCCACTGTGGCCTTTGATCACTGCCAATAATCATTTTTATCCCATCACTTTTTTTTTTTTTAATTATTATTATTAGTTTTTTTCCCCTGGTAATCCTGTGGGATTTATTCTTTTCCTTCCACGTGCCTTGGACTGCTTTGCTTTTTCCAGAACTAAAATTTTCAGGCTCATGGAGGAAGAATCACTGACAATTATTTGTTAATGATAAAGTAAACTAAAGTTTGAGGAGACCATCCCACTCATTGCAAATTTCTTTGAGAGAACCCACTCATTGCAAATTTCTTTGAAAGGACTATACTGTCTGTTTTCCAAACATGGAAACAAAGTGCAAAACACTGTAGAAAGTGCAAAACACTGTCCAAGGCTTTCAGAATTGATGGGCAGCTGTATCTACTTGGAATACTCTAGAATCATTAATTAAACCTGACGTGTGGGAAACACAGACACTGTGGATCCTTGTATGCATCTAAATGAATTGTTCCAGCAGGCGAAAGCTATGAGCTCATTTTATATCATGGGCCATGATTTGCCTTCACATTATAAAAGAAACTGAATCTTATCTTCTATCCATACCATGATCATCCTCTGAGGATGCATATTTCCAGCTGCATGCTACTATCCACTCTTAACAATAAACATAGAGAACATTATGTCTCCAGAAGCAGTGCTGCCAGATGCATAATTGTCATCATCAAAGGGTCAAACAGAACGACAAATGCTACTAAAAAGTTGACAGAAATGGAGCAGTTTGTCTCTTTGTAGCAAAGGAAGTAGCAGAAATATATAGATTTCCAGGGGGACATTTTTGAAGAGTCTGTACACAACGGGATGAATGTGATTGTTGATTACTAGAAGCATATGACAGGAGAAATATGTCAATGACTCTATGTTCAAGTGGAGGCCAGTGACAAGTGGTGTACCTCAGGGGTCTGTCCTTGGCCTGGTACTATTAATATCTTCATCAACGACACAGACAGTGGGATTGAGTGCACCCTCAGCAAATTTGCAGATGACACCAAGCTGAGTGGTGCAGTTGATACAAGAGAAGGCAGGGATGCCATCCAAAGAGACCTGGACAGGCTAGAGAAATGAGCCCACATGAACCTAATGAGGTTCAACAAGTCTAAGTGTAGGGTGCTGCACCTGGGCCAGGGCAATCCTGGACATGAGTACAGACCAGGAGAACTCACTGAGAGCAGCCCCGCAGAGAAGGACTTGGGATTCTGATGGATGAAAAGCTCAACATGAGTCGGCAGTGCGCACTTGCAGCCCAGAAAACCAACTGCATCCTGGGATGCGTCAATAGAGGGGTGGCCAGCAGGTCAAGACAGGTGATTGTCATCCTCTACTAAGCCCTTGTGAGGCCCCACTTGGAGTACTGCATCCTGTTCTGGAGCTCCCAGCACAAGAAGGATGTGGGTCTGTTAGAGCAGGTCCAGAGGAGGACCATGAAGAAAGGGGCTGGAGTACCTCTCCTATGAAGACAGGCTGAGAGCTGGGGCTGTTCAGCCTTGTCCTGGTTTCAGTTAGGACAGAGTTAATTTTCCTCCTAGTAGCTGGTAGGGTGCTATGTTTTGGATTAGAATGAGAAGAGCGCTGATAACATGCTGATGTTTTAATTGTTGTAGAGCAGTGCTTACACTAAGCCAAGGACTTTTCAGCTTCTCGCTCTGTCCTGCTAGCGAGCAGGCTAGGGATGCAGCAGGAGCTGGGAGGGGACAGACCCAGGACAGCTGACCCAAATTGGCCAAAGGGGTATTCCATACCATCTGACGTCATGCTGAACAATATATATGGAAGGCTAGCCGGGGTGGAGGGGGGGGCCGGCTGCTCGGGGATAGGCTGGGCATCGGTCAACGGGTGGTGAGCAATTGCATTGTGCATCACTTATTTCGTACACATTATTACTATTAATACTATTATTATTATTATTATTATTATTATTCCTTTCCCTGTCTTAATAAACTGTCTTTATCTCAACTCACAGACTTCACTTTCCCATTTCTCTCCCCCATCCCGGAGAGGGAGGGGGGAGGGTGAGCGAACGGCTGTGTGGTGTTTGACTGCCAGCCGGGCTAAACCACAACAAGCCTACAGAAGGGAAGGCTCCAGGGGGACCTCACTGCAGACTGGATATCAGGCAGAATTTCTTCACAGAGAGTGTGATCAAGCATTGGAAGTGGGCTGCCCAAGAGAAGTGGTGGAGTCCCCATTCCTGGAGGTATTTAAGAGACGTGTGGACATGGCACTAAGGCATATGTTTTAGTGTTAGGACTCAGTAGGACAGGTTGATGATTAGACTTGATCTTGAAAGTCTTTTCCAAACTAGATGATTGAATAATGCTGTAATTCTATTAATTCAAGCTCTCTTTCTATGCAGCAGGCTGCAATCATTTTAGAAGTCAGTGAAACTGACCAAATAGATTCACCAAAGATTTATTTGGGATTACCTAACATGTTGTGGAAGAAAAGAAAAGGTTTTAGATGTGTTGAAGATCATTTCATAGGTTCTTCAGTAAGAAAAAGTTCTCATGCTTTTCCAAGACACATTAAAATAACCAAACATCATACTTTTTGTGAAGACAGCATATCAAAATGAAGGTGATCAGAAGGCTGGAGCACCTCTCCTATGAGGAAAGGCTGAGATTTGGGGATGTTCAGCCTACAGAAGAGAAGGCTCTGGGGAGACCTCATTGCAGCTTTTCAATACTTAAAGGGGACGTATAAAAAAGATGGGAGAGCAACTTTTTCCTCAGGCAGATAGTGATAGGGAGAATGGCTTTAAACTAAAAGAGAAGAGATTTAGATTAGAGGTTAGGAGGAAATTCTTTACTCAGAGGTTTGTGAGGCACTGGAACAGGTTGCCCAGATAGTTTGTCGGTGCCCCATCCCTGGAGGTATTCAAGGCCAGGTTGGATGGGTCTTGGACAACGTGACCTAGTGGGTGGCATGGCAGGGGCTTGGAACTAGATGATATTTAAGGTCCCTTCCAACCCAAGTCGTTCAACAATTCTGTAAAAGCAGGAATATGCAGGCATACAGATGTATACTTTGTTATAATTTTCAGTTACAGTCTTCTGTTAAAGTCATGGTGAAGTTAGGACAACCATGTGGTACATTTGGAAAAAAAAAAAAAAAGTTTTTACAGGATTATAAACATCTTTTCAAGGGACTCTATGAAATTATTATAGCTTGAAAATTCTCCACTGTGCCTTACTGAAAACAAAAACAAAAACAATTTTATTGTGTGTATATTGTGTGTATATTGTGTGTCTGCATTTATAACTGAATGACAAATGTAAATATAACTAATTAATGCATGGGTATTTATGTATTTATTCAGAGAAAACTTTGAGTGGCAGTATTTACAATAAAAGAAAAAAGCCAATTTAATTGTATCTGATAATGGTCCATTGAATGTCAGAAGAGGCATATGCAAACATGTGAAAGATGTCCTCATACATTAATGTTAATTCCACATTGATTTGATTTCCACATTGATTGTTTTCCCAGACCATAGAAGGCAGAAATGGAAAATGTTAAAGTAATGTGAAAGATGGGCAAGGGATGGGATTTTATAACTTTTTGTTTGTTGTGACAAAGATTCTATTTTTTGATGGGCTAAATCAACAATGCTCAGAATTAGTCCTGTTTCCAGAAGTTTAGCAGGTTGTATTTTGGAGTTTTATTGTAAGTTTGAAAGGCTCTTAGAAAATAAATTAGCTTTAAAAAAAACACACATACACCACACACACACACACATACACCACACACACACACACACACACACACAAAAGCACATGAACTCTATTCAGACTGACTTTATCTGTTTGACAAAAAAGGTTCTCAATTTTGTAATGAAAACTAAATATTGAAACTAGTACAATGTTGTACTAATACTAGTACAATAAATAATGAGTATACAATCTTTGATTAACACTTGTGTTAGTAACACCCATTCTGAAATATCTCATGTATATCATGTACTCCCAGATAACTTAGAATGGGGAAAGAGTAGAGGGTGTCAGTTTTGTTTGTTTGTTTGTTTGTTTTTCTGTTGCAGCCAAGTTTAGAATGAATCATGTGACATGCAAAGAAAGATAATCCATAGAATTTGCTAAGAATGAGGTACTATGCTAAAGTATCTCACTATTTCATAAAAGAAGGTCCCAGGATGAATTACTTCTATCTGTCCATTAACAGCTAGGCATCTCACTACTCAGGGTCTTTTGCATTTTTTATCCATGAGAAAAATTGTCATGGGGATACTAAGTCTCATGGTTAAATCACTGTTCTGGTTCTGTGACAGTGAACTTTGTGAGGTATCAAAACACAGAAAAACATGAGAAGAAGAGATAACCCCTAATTCTTACATTTTCTCTTACAGACTTTCAAAAACATTGTACCTACGGAGTAGTCTTGTACAATGATTACAAAAACACCAACTAATTCTAATTCTGTCTATAGTTCTGTCGGCTATATAAGCATGGATTTCTTTTGACTTATTTGTAAGAATAAATATGACATACAATGGGATTATTTTATTAGCATTTCTGGTTGGGCTTTGTGTGTAAATTAGCATTTTTATATTCATTAAGTGTTTCTGAAATTTAATCCTAACTGGTTTCTGCCTTTATAATGTATATACTAATTGACAATACAGAGTCAGGGATCAGCAGAAAGAATTGTAAATTAATTAAAAAAGACTCCATGGGACTATTCACTTAATAGTGGTACAATTCATTTTCAGTTATATTCAATGTTATCAATATACCTACAAAGTAATAGTTTTGGAGAGGTAGTTGTTTTTATATTATGGTCTGTTAAACTGATAATACACTGAGACTCTGTCTGGTAAGTGGCTTATTTTATGGTGCAGTGAACTGGTAATTCTAGAAGGCTTAAAGCTGACCCCAAATTAATCATGTTGGAAAAACTGCAGGGTTACAAATCTGACATTACTAATTAAAATGAAGTACTTTCTTTACTTGCACATTTGCTAACATTGGCATGGGCCTATATCCTTTTCCCTCCTGGATGGCTAAAAAGTGTTTTCACTAGGTATCTTGTAGTCTGCCTTAAAACAGAATTCTGTACTTCAGTTAAAAAGAAATAGGAAAAAAAAAAAAAAAGTAAAGCTGAAATTTCAGTATCTTAAACTATCCTCTAAAAAAACTATCCTCTAAAAAAGAAAGGCATATTTCCTTGCCCCATATGTAGGATGTATAAGTATTGACTCTTACTCCTCCCTGTAGTTATGTTTAACCTGTTTAACCCTAAGCTTGGACTGCAGCTTGGCACTTCTCTATGACTTTGCCAAGCTATACTGGAGTTCATAGTCTAGTGGGAATTTGTTTCAGAACTGTGGAAATAGAGCAATTACTTCTGGTGTGAGGTTTGTGAAAAAAAAAAAATTCAATCTACAAAAATGTGTTTTAATAATGCATTAGGATTTTTTTTTTTCAAACGCAAAATAACAAAGATACTGCTGTAAAGAAAACTAAATACTGGGAAGACAGGGTGGAAATCAAACCCACCTATATGAATTCAAAGGGTCCCAGTGATTCTCCTGTAAGCCCTGACCTTCAAAAAAGTTGCGTTTCTTAAGAAGACAACTTGCAAATTAAAATCATAAAGTAAAAATGCAGGTATCTATATATTCTCGGCTTATTATTCACTTAGCGATTAGGAGGGGGGTATTTTGGTCTGATCTTACTGTGGATATGTCACACATTATTTTAAAAATAAAATTTTGAAACTTTATGTAAAACAGACACTGTGTTTTTAAATTTTTCACAGGGAGCCTTGCTGAAGATAAAAGACTAATCCTTCCCCCTGCCCTAGATTTTTTCCAGTTCTTGCTTGGCTGAAATGCATGCAACACTTGAAACAGTCTAACTGCTGATTGATACTGGGCATTGAAAGTCCGCTTTCTTCAATCCAACAATTTTATATTTGCTTAGTTTATTTATTTAATTGGTTCCTATAACTGTTGTTCCATGATGCTGGAATAGGTGAAGTAATTGTTTCCCTCCCACCTTTAACTGAACTAAAAAAATTTCCCTGCCTCATCTCTAGCATCCATAAAACAAAACTGTCATTTATCTATAAAATTTGACTAATATTTTTTGTTACTCTCTATGAATCTGCCAGTCCACCTATACATCTTTGTGTCATTAAGACTATATATGCAAGGATGTTACTATGGAGATGCAACAAATTCTCAGCTGCGTGCACAAGGTGAAAGCAGATAATGTAGGCTTTTTAAGCTAAAGGATTTTCAAATCGTTTACTCACATGAGCATAAGCACTGATATCAAGATCTTTCAGGACAAATCAACACCCATATTCAAAGTCTGAATTAGATCACTCATTTCCTTTCTAAAAATATTTAACACATGAAAAGAAAAGCTACACGCTATTGAAGTGGGAGATCTTTGACAAACATCTATCCAGTTTTATAGTCTGTATTGCCATGGAAGTTTTGGTGACACGTTTGGCTTTATGGATTCAAGAATAGATCTAAACACTCTAATCAAAAGCAATAAACTTAGCAAGAAAAGCTTAGCTTGTCTTAGCTTAGAAGCAAGAAAAGATCCTAGAAAGAAATATTTAAGTACTGCAGGTCTGTCCAAAAGTGTTATTATGTAATTCATTACATACAAATGAAGGGCCAGAAGGTAGACCTGGGAAACTATAGACCTGTTAGTTTGACCTCAGTGCCAGGGAAGCTCATGGAGCAGATTATCTTGAGTGTCATCATGCAGCACTTGCAGGGCAACCAGGCGATCAGGCCCAGGCAGCATGGGTTTATGAAAGGCAGGTCCTGCTTAAAAAACCTGATCTCCTTCTATGACAAAGTGACGTGCTTAGCGGATGAGGGAAAGGCTGTGGATGTGGTCTACCTTGACTTCAGTAAGGCTTTTGACACCGTGTCCCACAGCATTCTCCTCAAGAAACTGGCTGCTCGGGGCTTGGACTGGCGTACGCTTCGTTGGGTTAAAAACTGGCTGGATAGCCAGGCCCAAAGAGTCATGGTGAATGGAGTTAAATCCCGTTGGAGGCTGGTCACTAGTGGAGTCCCCCAGGGCTCAGTACAGGGGCCAGTCCTCTTTAATATCTTTATGAATGATCTGGATGAGGGGATTGAGTACACCCTCAGTAAATGTGCAGATGACACCAAATTAGGTACGTGTCGACCTGCTCGAGGGATAGGAAGGCTCTGCAGGAGGATCTGGATAGGCTGGAGCGATGGGCTGAGGATGACTGTATGAGGTTCAACAAGGCCAAGTGCCAGGTCCTGCACCTGGGGCACAACAACCTCAAGCAGCGCTACAGGCTGTGAGGTGAGTGGTTAGAAAGCTGCCTGGCAGAGAAGGACCTGGGAGTACTGGTTGATAGTCCGCTGAATATGAGCCAGCAGTGTGCTCAGGTGGCCAAGAAGGCCAACAGCACCCTGGCTTGTATAAGAAACAGTGTGGCCAGCAGGGCTAGGGAAGTGATTGTCCCCCTTTACTCGGCTCTGGTGACGCTGCACCTTGAGTACTGTGTTCAGTTTTGGGCCCCTCGCTACAAGAAGGACATGGAGGTGCTCGAGCGAGTCCAGAGAAGGGCAGTGAAGCTGGTGAGGGGTCTGGAGAACAAGTCTTACGAGGAGCGGCTGGGGGAGCTGGGCTTGTTCAGTCTGGAAAAGAGGAGGCTCAGGGGCGACCTTATCGCACTTTACAGGTATCTTAAAGGAGACTGTAGCGAGGTGGGGATTGGTCTATTCTCCCACGTGCCTGGTGACAGGACGAGGGGGAATGGGCGAAAGTTGCGCCAGGGGAGGTTTAGGTTGGATATTAGGAAGAACTTCTTTACTGAAAGGGTTGTTAGGCATTGGAATAGGCTGCCCAGGGAAGTGGTTGAGTCACCATCCCTGGAGGTCTTTAAAAGACAGATGTAGAGCTTAATGATATGGTTTAGTGGAGGACTTGTTAGTGTTAGGTCAGAGGTTGGACTCGATGATCTTGGAGGTCTCTCCCGACCTAGATGATTCTGTGATTCTGTGATTCTGTGAAATGTGCAGAAAAGACGAGTAAATTGGTCCATGTAATGAAGGGACTTTTAGAAAAGAATAATTCAGTTGGAAGAGACCTACAAAGATCATCAAGACCAACTGCCTAACCAATTCAGCACCAACCGAAAGTTAAAGCATATTAATGGGGGCATTATCCAAATGTCTTTTAACGCTGACAGTCTTGGAGCATCAACCACCTGGCTAGAAAGCCTGTTTTAGTGTTTGACCACCCCCACAGTAAAGAGTTTTTTTCCTAACGTCCAGTCTGAACCTTCCCTGATGCAGCTTTTTGACATTCCCACGCATGCTGTCACCAGTTACCAGGAGAACCAGGAGAAGAGCTCGACACCTTTCTTTCTATTCTCAGGAAGTTGTAGAGAGCAATGAAGTCTCCTCTTGACCTGGACAACCCAAGTGTCTTCAGCCTCTCCTCACAGGACATGACTTCAGCCTTTTCAACAGCTTTGTTGCCCTCCTCTAGATGCTTTCAAGTACCTTAACATCCATTTCGCATTGTATTGTGGAGCCCCAAACGTCACACTATATTAAGGATGAGGCTTGACCAACACTAAATATTCAAGATGAGCCTGCACCAACACTAAATATAGCACTGGGAGAATCACCTCTTTTGACAGGCTGGCTTTGTTGTGTTTAATGCACCCCAAAACATGGTTTGCTGTCTTGGCTGCCAGGCATTACTTAAATCCAGAAAGATTACATCCACTGCTTTCCCTTCATACGGCAAGTGGGAGACCTTAGGAATTGACACCACCATCCACTCCTCAGGGAAGATCTAGGACTCATGGTATGTGTCCTGATATCAAATAGTTCTACTACTCAGAGCTCCAATTTTATTTGCAGATTTTTTGTCACCAACATCTCTTAGAGAAATATATACATAACACTTTTAAGCCAACATTTTCAGAAGCATGTCAGGATAAGATAAACTAGCCTATGCTGCTGTTTTCCAAATGTGTTTTAATTTAAGTACCTAACAAAGGCAAATGGAAATTCTCTGTATTTGTGAAAGGATAGATCATTTTACACTATGTCCTTTTGGAGAAAAATTTTGATCATGAAAGCATGAATATTTGGTCTTAATGAACGTGGGACTGAATTTGCTATTGCCTATTTTGATAAATTCTGCTGGATTTTATCAAATCAAACTGCACTCTTTAAAAATTACGTTTATTTTTCTTTTTGTCTCTGATTCTGTCATCTCCAGACCGAATCCACTGATTTGTTCTACATGTTAATTTTCTGGTTCTCCTTTAGTTGAACAGATGTAGAAAGAGATAAATCTTTTAAAAATAATTACTTTGAGATCTAATATGATTGGTTGGTTCAACTATCTTTAAAGTCTTACTCTATTTGATTGGTTGAATTCTGAGGTAACACCTGAACTTAAAATTCATCAGCTCCTTCCATAATTAACTTGTGCACCTGTTGTGGTTTAGCCCGGCTGGCAGCCAAACACCACACAGCCGTTCGCTCCCCCTCCCCCCTCCCTCTCCGGGATGGGGGAGAGAAACGGGAAAGTGAAGCCTGTGAGTTGAGATAAAGACAGTTTATTAAGACAGGGAAAAGAATAACAATAATAATAATAATAATAATAATAATAATAGTATTAATAGTAATATTGTGTACAAAATAAGTGATGCACAATGCAATTGCTCACCACCCGTTGACCGATGCCCAGCCTATCCCCGAGCAGCCGGCCCCCCACCCCGGCTAGCCACCCCTATATATATTGTTCAGCATGACGTCAGATGGTATGGAATACCCCTTTGGCCAGTTTGGGTCAGCTGTCCTGGGTCTGTCCCCTCCCAGCTCCTGCTGCATCCCTAGCCTGCTCGCTAGCAGGACAGAGCGAGAAGCTGAAAAGTCCTTGGCTTAGTGTAAGCACTGCTCTACAACAATTAAAACATCAGCATGTTATCAGCGCTCTTCTCATTCTAATCCAAAACATAGCACCCTGCCAGCTACTAGGAGGAAAATTAACTCTGTCCTACCTGAAACCAGGACAGCACCCTAGTCAGTGTTCAAAGAAAATGAGTGGCACTGTGATCATAAGAGCCATAAAACCAAGCAACAGGACGTTTTCATACATGTCCTAGCAACACTAAATACTGAATTGGCCTCACAGATTATAGTTACTGAAAAGCAGGCTTATATATTGGATTCTATTTGCACAGTGAACAACTAAACTTTTTTTCTCAATGCAGAAAAATGGTAGAAACCACAAACATCCAGGTGGAATAAATAATGTACATGCAAAAATCTGCATAGCTCTGTCACCTTTCCACCTTCCCCACCTAACAGCTTAGCATCTGCTAGACCAGTACTAAAATCAGCATCAGACAAGCACAGAAGCTGCAATCCTTGCTATGACTGCAGTACATAAGAGGAGAAAGAAAGATTTACCAAATATCCTGATGAGCAAGGGAGGATAAAGAGCTTTTCTGCTTTGTGCCGGATACATAGCATCCCCAGCAGTGCTATTTTCAAGCCCTCTATAGAAGAAGCATCCTCAAACAAGGGCTGGTTGTTGAGTCTACATTTGGACAGTCTGCTTTTTCAAGTTGATGTGCTGAATCCACCCAGAAACATCTGGGAAAGCCCTCCCATGTTGTTGTATAGTGGGTCATATTTTCTGCTGGCAGAAAATCAATTGACTGAAATAATGTAAGGTGTTATGTACAAATCTATCTTATATTGTCAATTTATGAGAAAAAAAAGTGATGTCAAAGTGGAAGGTTATTTACTTCAGATGAGGAGGATTCAATACATGTAAAGAGTGATCCAAAGATTCTGTTTTAAGACAAGTGTTCCAGAAATGTCAGTCAGAGGGAAAAAAAACAAACAACAAATAAACAAAACTAATTTGTTCTAAATAATTATCCTACACTTGACATGATGAGTGAGAGAGTGCTTAAGCTGAAACATGAGAATCTTAATAAATTTATTCTATATAAACTATAATGTTAGAGAATCTTAGTACACAAAGTTAATGTGCAATTTAGAAAGATGACACTGCAAATATACATGTGCAGATACAATTTACAAACGAAAGGTGACAATATAGATATGTTTTATTTCACTTTAATCAATTCACAATAACTATTAATGTTTTAGTTTTAGGATGGTGTTAATCCTTGAAACTATAAGAACTCTTAAAAGTCTAAAGGGTGTTGATAGACAGCCTGTATAGTGATCCTAAAGGTATGGAATAAGTCACAAATAGTCATTAAGCCTGCTCCTTTCTGCCTCTCAGTAGAGAGACATTAGCTTCACGGTCAATGCACACCAAATACAAAGATCAGAATGTTTAGTTAGTTTCTTTGAAGAATCCTCTTCACAGTGCTCCTCTAGTTTTTATGCCCTCCCATTAGAGCTCCATGTACTCACACTAGGTGAATGCTTTTGGTGCATTCTCTTCTTCCATTGCAGTGCTTTTAGCAACAAAGCTGAAAGGCAGCTCAAAGAATATAAGGTAAAGTCTTAGCTGCCTCACTATCACCCGTGCATATTTAACATGGACAGAAGAAGGAAGGGGCCATGGACAATGACTTCTATTTATAGGCCTATCAAAGCATTTGGTTCTACCTTCAGAAAGCATGAACTTTAGAAGATATCTGTATGGTGCAGCTTTGTGAACAGTTAACTCTGTAACTGGAAGCAGACTAAACCAGGTCAGCAGAATGATTAGTTCTCCTGAGAAGTTGGAAGTATTAATCTGGGCAGATTTCTGCATTAGTATTAATGCATTAATTCTGGGCTCTGAGATAGTATATTGGATGTAAGCTTTTTCTCAGCAGAGCATGACTTAGCACTGTGCAAACATACTGGCTTCTCCTTTATGTAAATCAAGGACTGTAATACTCATTCTCTTTTCTAAGGCATTCTTAGATTATTGCATGAAAAACTATAGAAATCTCTTTTTTTATTAACTATTACTATCATGACATATGATAGCAGGTATAGCTATATTGATAGTAGATACAGCTAGTTATAGTAGATATATTTTAGCTCTAATTGTTCCACAAGTTGACAAACACTAGATATTTTGTACAAATGTATGCAAATTCCTGGAATGGGTAAGAAGTAGGGAGCATGTTATAGTTACCAATTTCGTTGTGCCTAATCTGATAGTAATCTAAAGTTATTTTTACTGTATGTTAAGAAATGATTTACATAAAACAAATTACTACTATAAATTTATTTCTATATCAAGAAGAAAAAATAATTATACATAATTATCTTTCCATGTATTAATGTACTTTTGCAGCCTAGAAAACCAAATGCATGTTGGGCTGCATCAACAGAGAAGTGGCCAGCAGGTCGAGGGAGGTGATTGTCCCCCTCTTTTGCCCTCATAAGGCCCCACCTGGATTGCTGCATCCAGGTCTGGGGCCCCCAGCACAAGAAGGATGTGGATCTGTTAGGGCAGGTCCAGAGGAGGGCCACAAATATGATCGAAGTGTTGGAGCACCTCTCCTGTGAAGAAAGTCTGAGAGAGCTGGGGATGTTCAGCCTGAAGAAGAGAAGGCTCTGGGGAGACCTCATTGCAGCCTTTCAATACTCAAAGGGGGATTATAAAAAAAATGGCAATTGACTTTTTACACGGACAGATAATGATATGACAAGGGGAAATGGTTTTAAACTAAAAGAGGGGACATTTTGATTGTTAGGAGGAAATTCTTTACTCAGAGGGTGGTGAGGCACTGGAACGGGTTGCCCAGAGAAGCTGTAGATGCCCCATCCCTGGAAGTATCCAAGACCACGTTGGATGGGGCTTTGAGCAACCTGATCTGGTAGGTGGTGTCCCTGCCTATGGCACAGAGGTTGGAACTAGGTGATCTTTAAGGTCGCTTCCAACCTAAGCCAATCTATGATTATATGACTTTATGATTTAACTCGCACTGGCTGGGGGGCCAATGTCTCTGGCCGCCAAACTTAATCCGGGAGCTTCTCTCTAGTTCATTTTTGGCCAAATGATTTGGCCATTTATATTTATATTGACTGAGTGAGAAAATACAACAACAGCCAGTTTACATCCTGTGGTGTACAGGGTCCACAAGCTAAAAATCTAGCTTCCCAAGAATAACTATATCCCTTCATGGCAGGATGAAGTCTCTAATTGAGTTGACTCACAAATTTATATAATTCTGACATACAGAAATATTCACAAAGATAGAAAATCAATGCTCCATTTCAAACAGTTAAGTTACAAAATAGTGGTTTGTGCAAGTTCTCTTGTCATTTTTACAGATCCTTCCTCTTACAAGAGGCAAATATGGCAAAACTAATGGCTAAAAAAGCTGAGCTGCCATGGCAGCTCTCCAGTAACTTCAAACAATTTTCATAAACTACCAAGTTTTCATTCACGAATGAACTAATTATGAAGAAGATAATTCAGCTGGACCTGTTTTATTGCTAAATCCAGTCTTTCTGTTAATTTATCCTACAATTGCATTCTTAGTGTATGTGAATTTTCTGGAGTATCACCATCAGGGTTACTGTGGGAGCATCAAGGATAAGAGGAACATTAAAAGAAAAAGAAAGAAAACAAAAGATTTTTCCTATAATCTCTCTAGAATAATTCTGACTTTTTAAAATTATTATTATTATTATTTTTATTCAAGCTGGACACATAGAATTATCAGGACCATGCTTCTGACAAAAAGATGAAGAAAAAAAAAAAGATCATTGAGTCAGATTCTGATCCAAATCACACTGATAAGGAAAAGCCCTATCTACCATGGAACCCTTACAATCTTAAGGATTTACCAAGTGGACTTAACAGAATCGGAGTTGGATTTGCCTATGGACTGCCTAGTCATAAAGGGATTTGAACCTGAAATCAATAAGTTTCCCATTTGTGTTCTCTGTTTTTAGCATATGTCCTGTATGGGAGACCAAGAAAGGTAGAAAGCACGTGGTTAAAAATTTTTGAGCAGCAGTACAATATTTTAGTACTGTTGTTAGTATGAAAGCTAAAGTAAGAAGAGAGGCATTTATATGCAGAATACAAGATATTACAGGCAATTATCAGATTTAAAAATCTTATTTAGAAAATATATCAGAGATATGTATTTGACAAAACACTTTTAATCTCTTTAGACAATATAACAGGGACTTGAAGTGTAACCTAATCTTCCCTTAGAGTGGTTGTCTGGGCAACAAAAAAACGTTTTATGCTTCTTGGCAACAGATCCTTTCACACTGGTGAAAGATGCTCTACAAGAATGAGCTAGTTAATATCATCTGATATCAGCTAGTTTCTAGATACGGTTTTCTGAGAAAATGTCTTTTTTTTTTAAATGTCAAATAGTACCTAAAAGGAAGTTGTGGATAGCTTATGGTCGGCCTCTTCTCACAGACAACTAGCAATAATACAAGAGGGAATGGCCTCAAGTTGCACCAGGGGAGGTTTAGGTTGGAAATTAGGAGAAACTACTTCTCAGAGAGAGTGGTCAGGCATTGGAGCAGGTTGCCCAGGGAGGTGGTGGAATCACTGTCCCTGGTCAAGGAAAGGTTGGATGTGATGCTTAGGGACATGGTTTAGTGGGTGATATTGGTGGTAGGAGGGTGGTTGGACTAGATGATTTTACTTAATGATTCTATGATTCTAAATATATAAAATCTGCTGGTAGTCATGCAAGAACTTGCATGTCAGGTTGAGAGCTTTCTTGAGCCATTTTTAGCAGAGATAGGTACCCAAGACAAAAAAATCTCAATAAAGTATTTGGTGTTTTCTTCAATTCATTTATGCAGCATCACATCAACCTTATACAAACCTCAAGTGTTGTCCCCCCATTTTTCCAATAGCATCTTGGTTAAGATAGTTATTGAAGATAGAAGAGGAAGACCAAAGTTTCAACCAAAGAAGGGGAAGACCAAAGTTCTGTCTGCTGAAAATCTGCTTCTCCCATCTTGCTTCTCCCATCTTTTAAAAGACTGCCTCTCTAAACTGCTTGTCAGAAACTTTTTATTTAAAAAAAAATAATGAAATAAACCTTTCCGTTTAGAGGATTCTACCAGGATACAGTGGCATTTTAAAAATGGTGGTCTATCTGTGAGCTTTATATGTCATCTCTTTCTTTGGTCTGAATAATACTTCACTATTTGCATTGATTACTCTGTATTATTCCTTAAAAGTCTTGAAACTAGAAAATTCTTGGAAAATTAATTAACAGAATGGAAATCTCCAACTGAAAATTTAAATCTCTCTCCTTGAACACTGTATAGTAATC
The DNA here is from genome assembly GCF_013377495.2 of Cygnus atratus. NCBI lineage: Eukaryota > Metazoa > Chordata > Aves > Anseriformes > Anatidae > Cygnus > Cygnus atratus. The sequence continues at coordinate 65,742,093 of NC_066396.1, forward strand.
AGAATTTATGAAAATCACCTGGAGCTCGGAACCTCATGTGTGGGAAGGTGATTAAAAAATTAGGTGATACAACACAGAATACTACAGCACCTACTATGTTTATTGTATCCTATTGAACAGACTTCCCACTTATTCTGACTACAGATCTCAAGAACTATAATGACCAAGTACCAATTAAGCAAAAAAATGAAACTAAAAGAGAAGTACCTGAGCTGGGAGATTTTTATTTTTATTTTTATTTTTGTTTTTTTTTTATGAGTGCTTATACATTAGATATTTGATGAACATACAAGTGAATCTTGAATTATATCCTTGCCCAACATAGCTAATGCTGACATTCAAAAAAGGAGGGTAGGCAAACAAAAAAATAAGCAAACAAACAAACAAAACAAACAAACAAAAAAAGCAATCAATCAAATAACTATAAATGTTATGAAATTATTGGCACTGCACATCCTTTTTTCCCTTTTGATCTTGTTTCAGGTAATAAAATAGGCATTATGTTACCCATACCAAATGAAGGTACCACTGAAGAGAGAGATGTATCTAATAACGCCCAAATCACTACTAACCTGTACATGATCCGGCTGAATATGAGAGGGCACTTCTTTTCTGTGAGGGTGACAAAACACTGGAACATGTTGCCCAGAGACATTGTGGAGTCTCCTTCTCCGGAGATATTCAAAACCTGCCTGGATACCATCCTGTCCGATGTGTTCTAGGTGATTCTGCTCAGCTGGGGGGTTGGACTAGATCTTCAAAGGTCCTTGCCAACCTTGGCTATTCTGTGATTCTGTAATGAATCAAAAACAAAACAAAACAAACAAACAACAAAAAAAAAAAACAACAAACCTAAGGTAATATACAAATTTAGGAGTTTATAAAAGAAAACTCAACTGTATAAAAAATAATGGAAAATATACAGAGATCTCTGGAATATACCTTTTTATTTATTTTTATTTTTATTTAATGTTTCCAGACCAATGAAAAGCGGTAAGAAAAAATATTAGAGACAAAATCTGGCAGTTTGACAAAATCAGGATCAGTAAATCCTGAGTGATTTCTTCATAAGGCTTATCACAGGTCTGGCAAGTAACCAAAGATGTAAGTGGCACCACTCTCCTAGTTGTGTAGACAGCACAGGAGGGAGCTGCTGTCTCCAGTCACCTAGAAGCAGTGGAAGCAGTGTTCCTTTATTTTGCTGTATTAATGGGCACGGGAGACTGAACGTGCCTCTATGAATGACTTTTACCTATATTGATTTCTCCTGTACATAGGCTGAGTTAGACAGTTTCATTCATATATTGTATCTGTGCAATTTACAATAATTCAGAGCCCCTCAAAGCTGTGCTGAACTTTATGTATAGGCACACAGAGGAGGGAGACACCAGTCTCACCATTTCCTTTCACTTGGAATTCCCAGCTGCAGTGAGTATCTTCTAGCTCTGACACTACTGTCAACAGAATTAGATTGTCAGTCACATGCTTGACCACAAGGGCACTAATTGTAAATAAGATGACTCATCTTGATTAGCTTCCATGGAATAAGGCTAAAAATAGGGCCACTGGTATTATAGTGATCACAAGCTGATGCAACAACAGCATTCTCAGATTATTGTATCTGCTAAAATAGCTAACAACATTTAATAAGAGGAAGTGAAAATGTCATCTTAAAAACCTGTATAAACTGAAAACCAGGACTCCTTTAACTTATGCATTGTAACGGTTTTCCTAATGAAAATACAAGGTTAATCAAGTTGAGGGCAAAGACAGCTCATTCAATTGTGTAGCCTAAATATGGAAATTCCACTTTCATCTATCACATTCAGTTTTAAAGTACATCTATTGTCAGATGTGTAATGTCCATAATTGGTGGATGTTCATGTATAGGGTTCTGCATTTCAAATCATTACTTTGAACACCTAAAATTATATCCACATAATATGAGTAGGGACTCTGGCGGTTTTACTCCACTGGGCAGCTGAGCTCCACCACAAATGCTCTCTCACGCCCCCTCCTCAAAGGAAAAGGGTGACAAAATTAGAGGAAAAGGGCTTAAGGGATGAGATAAGGACAGGGAGATCACTCAATGGTTATCATCACAGGCAAAACAGACTCAGCATAGGGAGATTAGAGAGATTTATTATCTATTACTAGCAAGATAGAGAAGTGAGAAACAAACAAAACAAAGTGAAAACTCCTTCCACCATCTATCCTCTTCCACCTCCTCCTCCCCTCCCCCCCCACACTCCACGTGGGGTCCCTCCCACAGGATGCCGTCCTTCCTGAACTGAGCCTGCAGGGGCTGCGCACAGGCAGGAGCACTTCAAGAACTGCTCCCACATGGCTCCATACCACAGGGTCCATCCATCCCCCAGGAGCAAACTGCTCCAGCACGAGTCCCCCACCAGCAGCAGCTCCCCCCAGACCCCCTGCTCCTGCGTGGGCTCCTCTCCACGGGCTGCAGCTCCGGCCTGGGGCCTGCTCCTGCAGGGTCTCTCCATGGTCTGCAGCCTCCTCCAGGCCACATCCACTTCTCCACTGGGGGCTCCTCCACAGGCTGTATGTAGCACGGAGGTCTGCTCCATGTGGGACCCATAGGCTGCAGGGGGACAGCCTGCTCCACCACAGGCCTCTGTACAGGCTGCAGGGGAACTCATGCTGCGAGCCTGGAGCACCTCCTGCCCTCCAGCTGCACTGATCTTGGGGGCTGCAGGGCATTTGCTCACTCCTCACTCTTCCAGCTGCTGTTGCACAGCATTTTTTGTTTGTTTCTTTCTTTTCTTTCTTAAATCTGCTTTCACAGAGGTGCAAATAACATTGCTTGTTGGCTCAGCTTGGTCCAGTGTTAGGTACCTTTGGAGCCAGCTGAAAGTGGCCCTTATCTAACATGGGACAGCTTCTGGATTCTTCTCACTGAGGCCATCTCTGCAGCCCCCTACTACCAAAACCTTGCCATACAATGCAACCCACTACACGTACCTATTTTAGCAAAAGTTAAAAAGGGAAGAAAATCTACTCTTTCTTTTGCTGTGAGTTTTCAAGTGAATTGGTTGGTGTGTTTCAACTTAAAAAAAAATTGATTCCCCTAAAATTATAGGGTAGAATCAGAGATAGGATTTTCTTTTGGACTTTAAATGGTTTGATAATAAAAGAAATGTCTGTGACCTGCTTAACCCTAGCGATGTGGAAACAGGCAGAGGTTTGACCTCATTACCTGACAGGAGAGAATCAGATATATTTCAAAAATGTGTTCACAGGGTGAGTAGTTGCTTGCCAGAAGCCTACGATGTATTTTAAATGCTGCATGGCCAGCCAAACTCAGATGACTGGTTTAGGATCTCCATTTCTATTTTTTACCTTGAGGAACTCCCACAGTAGCCAGCCCCTTGTGCCTATAGCCCAGGAATGCCTATATGACAAGAGACGCTTATTTTCAGATTAGAGGATTCTCAGTCTAAGCCACTGAAGCTTGAAGGAAAATTCTGCCTTATGACATCTAATGCTGTGGAAATGGGGACTAAATGGATTGTGGATGCCTATATTGCCTGGAATGAAATGTGTTCGTGACCAGAAAGTAGATCTGCCAGAAAAATGCTTTCTGTCCTGTGATTAAGGAGAAATGAAAAAGAAAAAATAGTGTGAAAATAGCCCGCTTATAAATGAAACAAATTCTGCATTTAAACATTTCACTACTGAAATGATAAAATTTTAAGTCAACTCCCTCCTTTTTAAATAAAGTTCGTTTCTACCATTTAAAAATGTAGATAACACATTTCACATAAGCTATTGATTTTATTAGCAAAAGTATGAATTCTTGTTCTGTTGTTGAGAAAGACTTGTTCTACCAAAATTTAGACAAATGAAAGACACATCTGTTCTGAACAATTCAAATAGACTGCTTCTGTAGACAGTGTATGATAAAGACTCTTCCACAAAGAAATTCATATTGCCCCCCTCTGTTTCTTTTAGGATAGGATGATTTTGTGATTTCTCTCTCTCCCACTGACTTTTCTCATCTTACTATCTTCATCCCTTCCTTCTGCGCTAAGTCTACAATGATACAGCCTACTAGCTTGAAAGACTTCTATCTTTCTACAGCTGAAATAAAATGCAACAAATCCAACATTTTGCGTTTAGCTAATGTTGTCTCCTTGATAGTTAATCATATTTACTACCAATTCTGTATGGAAAGCAATCTAGATACTCTGTACTGTTGATTTTAAGTACAAAAATAAGCAGAAATTAAAAATAGACACATTTACAGAATCATAGAATTATCATAGAATGGTTTGGATTGGAAGGGACCTTAAAGACCATCTAACTCCAACCCCCCTGCATTAGTAAGGATGTACCCACTAGATCAGGTTGCTCATCCAACCTGGCCTTAAACATTTCCAGGGATGGGGCATCCACAACTTCCCTGGGCAACCTGTTCCACTGCCTCACCATCTTCATAGCAAAGAAATTCTTCTTTATATGTAATTTAAATCTATGTTTTTAGTTTAAAGACACTACTCTTTGTCCTGTCACTATACTCCCTGCCAAAGAGTCCCTCCCCAGCTTTCTTGAAGGCCTCCTTCAGATACTGGAAATCCAGTATAAGGTCTCCCTGGAGCCTTCTCTTCTCCAGTCTGAACAACTGCAGCTCCCTTAGGCTGCCTTCATAGGAGAGGTACTCCAGCCTTCTGATCATCTTTGTGGCCCTCCTCTGGACTTGTTCTAATAGGTCCAAGTCTTTCCTGTGCAAGGGGTCCCCAGAGCTGACCCCAGAACTCCAGGTGGTGTCTCACAAGAGCAGAGTAGAGGCGGAGAATTCCCTCCCTCACCATGCTGGCCACACTTCTTTTGATACAACCCAGGACACAGTTGGCTTTCTGGGCTGCAAGTGCACATTGCCAGCTCATGTTGATCTTCTCATTAACCAACACCCCCAGGTCCTTCTCCTCAGGGCTGCTCTCAATCCATTCTCCACCCAGCCTGTATTTGTACTTGGGATTGCCCTGACCCAGGTGCAGGGCCTTGCACTTGGCCTTATTGAACTTCATGAGGTTCACCCAGGCCTACTTCTCACACCTGTCCAGGTCCCTGTGGATGACGTCCCTTCCTGCCAGCATGTTGCCTACACTACACTGCTTGGTGTTATTGACAACGTTGCTGAGGGTGCATGCAATCGCACTGTCCCTGTCACTGACAAAGATGTTAAACATCTTTGAACACCACTTATTACTGATCTCTGCTTGAACATTGAGCCATTGACCACAACTCTCTGAGCGTGACCATCCAGCCAGTTCCTCATCCACCAAGTGGTCCATCCATCACATCTATGTCGCTCTAATTTAGAGACAAGGATATCATGGGGGACAGTGTAAAATGTTTTGTATAAGTCCAGGTAAAGCATTTGACACTGCTCCCCATGATATCCTTGTCTCTATTAAGACTTCCTAAATGCTTAAGTGAAAAGAGGATGATGCTTGGAAGTCAATTGGGTACTTCTAAAAAATTATTTTCTATTTCAGGAAAGAAAAAGTAGTAAAGATTTATCCTAAAGATGAGTTTTTAAACATATAACAACATAATCCAAATAGACATATTTTATGAACAACACATTGTGTTCTTAAGGCATTTATATGACAAAATGTAGCTTGAAACAACATTTTATGGTCGTGCTGTAAATCCTTGGAAGAGGAAAGGACTCCAAGGAGAAAAAGAGCTCTCACATAACCAGTGACACAAACAGAATTGGCAGTCAATTTCTGTAGTATTAATGAACATCTGGAACTCATATGTTTATTGCTGAAAATTGCCAAGATCTAAGACTAGATTATAGGAGAAGTTTAAATTCTAGTAAAGAAGAATATAAAAAAATGTAAGAGATATAATCAAGTACCACAGCCATGAGAACTTATATATAATTTACAAACATTCTTTTGCATGTGAACAATTCATCATAGTGCTAGCTCAGTCTAACTACCAGTGTTGAACTCTTGATTATATGACAAGAAATGTCATGTTTACTCAAGTATCATGTGTCCTTGGTAGCATAATTAGGAGATAACATCAGCAGATTATATAAATAATGCATATGAATCTCATCTATGCTGCAAAACATTAAGGATTTTAAATACAGAATAAATCATTGTGTAAGATTCTCTTGAATAGTATACAAAAACAAACAAACAAACAAACAAAAGACATCGAGTAATATTTCAGGGCTGAGCTAATGTCCTTTGAAGAAAAGTAAACAGTCAGGCCAATAATGTGTTCTGGTGCACCCTACCAACTTCAGTAAGGAATACATTAAATGAAGAAGAGTTACACTCTACATTATGACTGCTCCATATTTCTCTGCTACATCATTTAATATTGTAAGCAACTGTAAACCAAAAAAAAAGTCTCAAAATAACCTGAATTGCAATAAAAATGGGCCTAAAACAACACTGTCCTCACCTTAGAATGGGAAAAAAAAATCCTTAAAGACTGACTTTATGTGTATGTGTTCTCAGCTATTTTCTTGCCAAAGTTTTGTTATGGGACTGACATGCTTAATTATAATAGACATATGATAGAGACAAAGTGTCTGTGTTATAATCTGTTCTGAAGTTTGAGCCTAATGTTTAATTTGGTCCCACGTCTACATTATATTCTTATAAATCAGAAAGAGGAAAGAGCTTGCTGGAAGAGATTAATTAACCAAGCAATGAACCAAGCAAGTTATCTGAGGAATAAGCACTCTATTGTAATCATTCTGTATTGATGATTTATTCCCAGTCAATTTCAGAAAACTTCAGGTTTGCTCATCACAGGAATTTTTTTAAGAGAGATTTATGGTTGTGCTTCTGTTTTGAGATAGGCAAGTGTCTGGAATCCTGTGGCTTTGTAATAGAGGACACATCAAAGTTTAAATTTTACGTGAATTTTCTAGGTAACCACATGTGCGATACTGACAAAGAAAAAGATATGGACAAATAAATCCATGCAAGTAAATCCTAACGCGTCATTTAGCAATGTGAGCTTGGGGTGGGCCATCAGGGGTTAATTGGAACAGAGGCATATACATGTTTTCTGGGAGAACATTCTTCGTCACTCTTGCATGAGTTGTGCCAGCAAGTAATTTCACTAATTTCAGCAAATGTGGTTCATAGTTCCAAAAATTATAAGTGAGATAGATTCATGCAGATAAGGAGCAAAATGGAAACAGTGGTATATAACGTCACATATATTTCAGGAAAAGCAAACAAACAAACAACAACAAAAAAAACTTCTGCTATGAAAAGCTTGTTTCTCAATGTCTAAGTATTGCTTTTACTAATTTGTGGGGAAATGAGGAAAAAAGCTAACTTATTCACAAGTTAAAATGTATATACCAGGATAAGGTTTGAAGTAATAATAATAATAATAATAATAATAATAATAATAATAATTTAAAAGAATTACGTATAAGAATTTATTGTGGCTCTGTATGTAATGGAGGGGCTGGACTGTATGGAGCTTGTGGTTGGTGATAAGAAAGTTGAGAGCCTCTGGGTAAGGACTATATGACAAGCAGATAAAGTGGATGTCATTGTGAGAGTCTACTATAAACCACCCAGCCGTGATGATGATGTCAAAGAAATATTTGTTCAGGAACTAAGAGGCACCTCTAGATCAGCTGCCCGTCTCCTTATAGGTGACTTCAACTTGCCAGACATAAACTGGGAATACTACACAGCTTATACAAGCAGGTCCGGGAAATTCCTAAAATACCTTGATGATAGCTTCTTGGTACAGTCACTACGGAAGTGGACTAGGAAAGATGCCCTCCTGTATTGGTTGCTTGTGAACAGAGAGGGTCTTGTGGGTAAAGTGTGGATTGGTGGCTGACTTGGCCATAGTGACAATGAAGTAGTTGAGTTTAATATCATAGGTGATAGAAGGAAAACTGTCACCAAACTTCGACCCTGGAAATGGGGAGAGCAGACTTCAGGCTGCTCAGTAAATCAGTTAGTAGGGTCCCTTGGGACCTTAAATCAACTGCTTTTGAAGGCATTGGGGTTCGTTAGTTCTGGTGACTTTAAGTATCACCTCTTAAGAGAACAGGAACAGGCAATTCTCAAATGTCAAGCAGCCAAGGTAGAAGGTCAGCTTGGCTAAGCAAGGATCTTCATCTAGAGCTGAGGTGGAAAAAGAAAGTGTGTAGCTACTGGAAGCAAGGTTAGGCAACATCGGAGGACTAGAGAGATGCTGTTTTCCTTTGTAGGGAGAAAATTCATGCAGCCAAAGCTCAATTACAGTTGAAGCTGGCCAGTACTATGCGAGATAATAAAAAGTTTATTGTTGTTGTTTTTAATACATTAACAGCAAAAGAAGGACCAAAGAAATGGGTCTGTTACTTGATTAGGATGGTCACCTCACAAATAGGGATGTAGACAAAGCAGAAGAATGTAATGCCTTTTTTCCTCTGTCTTCAACACCGATGGTGGGCTCTGGGCCCCCAGGTGTGTCCTGAGTTAGAAGACTGTGACTGCAGTAACAACAAACTCTCAGCCAAGCCCAAACTTGTGCAGAACTTGCTGCCCCAGCTGGATGCATGTAACTCTATGGCCTGATGGGGTTCATCCCAGAGTACTCAGAGAGCTGGCTAATGTCATCATGAGACCTCAATCATTTTTCAGTGGTCTTGGGAATCTGGAGAGGTCCCAACTGACTGGAAGCTGGCAACGTTGTTCCATTTTTAAAGAAGGGCAAGAAAGACCCCGGTAATTACAGGCCTATCAGTCTAACTTTAGTGCCTGGGAATGTTATGGAGAAAATTATCCTGGGAGTTATTGAAACGCAACAGAAGGACAATGCAGTCATTGGTCATAGCCAACACGGGTTCAAGAAGGGAAAGTCCTGCTTAACAAACTTAATTTCCTTTTGTGACAAGGCTACCCACCTAGTTGACCAAGGGAAGCCAGTTGATGTAATCTTTTTGGATTTCAGCAAAGCTTTCAATACTGTTTCCCACAGTATCCTTCTAGGCAAAATGTCTAGCATACAGCTAGACAAATACATAATATGGCAGGTGAACAATTGCCTGATGGGTCAGGCTCAAAGGATTATAGTAAATGGGACTACATCGGGATGGTGACCAGTCACTAGTGTGGCTCCCCATGGCTCCATTTTAAGGCCAGTTCCTTTTAATATTTTCATAAATAACCTGGATATAGGACTTGATGGTATACTTAATAAGTTTGTGGATGACACTAAATTGGGAGGAGTTATTGACTTGGTCAAAGGCAGAAAGGCCTTACAGAGAGATCTTGACAAACCAGAGAGCTGTGCAATCACCAACAATATGAAGTTTAACAAGAGCGAGTGCCAGATCCTGCACCTGGGATAGGGCAACGTGGGCTATATGTACAGCCTGGTGGATGAGAGACTGGAGATCAACCCCACAGAAGGTGATCTGTGGGATCCAGTCAATGTTAAATTGAATATGAGTCAGCAGTGTGCCCTGGCCACCAAAAGAAGCAACAATACCCTGGAGTGCATCAGGCACAGCATTGCTAGCCAGATGAGGAAAGGGATTATCCCGCTCTGCTCTATGTTGGTGCAGACTCACCTTGAGCACTGTGTGCAGTTTTGGGCACCACAGTAAAAAAAAGGGACATAAAACTGTTAGAGAGGAGGGCTACGAAGATGGTGAAGGGTCTGGAGGGCGAGACATAAGAGGAGCAGCTGAGGTCCTTTGGTTTGTTCAGCCCAGAGCAGAGCAGGCTGAGGGGAGGCCTCATGGCAGCCTGCAGCTTCGTCACAAGGGGAGCAGAGGGGCAGGGACTAAGCTCTGCTCCCTGGGGAGAGCAACAGGACCCAAGGGAACGACATGGAGCTGGGACAGGTGAACTTCAGGCTGGATGTTAGGAAAAGGTTCTTCACTGAGAGAAGTGCCCTGACTGAGCACTGGAGCACTTTTCAGGGTACTGAAAGAACTGGCGGAGGAGCTGGCCGAGCCGCTTTCCATCATTTATCGGCAGTCCTGGCTATTGGGGGAGGTCCCAGTTGACTGGCGGCTAGCCAATGTGACGCCCATCTATAAGAAGGGCCGGAGGGCAGACCCGGGTAACTATAGGCCTGTCAGTTTGACCTCAGTGCCAGGAAAGCTCATGGAGCAGATTATCTTGAGGGTCATCACGCGGCACTTGCAGGGCGAGCAGGCGATCAGGCCCAGTCAGCATGGGTTTATGAAAGGCAGGTCCTGCTTGACGAACCTGATCTCCTTCTATGACAATGTGACGCGCTTGGTGGATGAGGGAAGGGCTGTGGATGTGGTTTACCTTGACCTCAGTAAGGCTTTTGACACCGTTCCCCACAACATTCTCCTCAAGAAACTGGCTGCTCGGGGCTTGGACTGGCGTACGCTTCGCTGGGTTAGAAACTGGCTGGATAGCCGGGCCCAGAGAGTTGTGGTGAATGGAGTCAAATCTGGTTGGAGGCTGGTCACAAGTGGTGTCCCCCAGGGCTCGGTACTGGGGCCGGTCCTCTTTAATATCTTTATCGATGATCTGGATGAGGGCGTCCAGTGCACCCTCAGTAAGTTTGCAGATGACACCAAGCTAAGTGCATGTGTCGATCTGCCTGAGGGAAGGAAGGCTCTGCAGGAGGATCTGGATAGGCTGGAGCGATGGGCTGAGGTCAACTGTATGAAGTTCAACAAGGCCAAGTGCCGGGTCCTGCACCTGGGGCGCAACAACCCCAAGCAGAGCTACAGGCTGGGAGATGAGTGGCTGGAAAGCTGCCTGGCCGAGAAGGACCTGGGAGTATTGGTTGATAGTCGGCTGAATATGAGCCAGCAGTGTGCTCAGGTGTCCAAGAAGGCCAACAGCATCCTGGCCTGTATAAGAAGCAGCGTGGCCAGCAGGTCTAGGGAGGTGATTGTCCCCCTGTACTCGGCTCTGGTGAGGCCGCACCTCGAGTACTGTGTTCAGTTTTGGGCCCCTCGCTACAGGAAGGACATGGACGTGCTCGAGCGAGTCCAGAGAAGGGCGACCAAGCTGGTGAGGGATCTGGAGAACAAGTCTTACGAGGAGCGGCTGAGGGAGCTGGGCTTGTTCAGCCTGGAGAAGAGGAGGCTCAGGGGCGACCTTATCGCTCTCTACAGTTACCTTAAAGGAAGCTGTAGTGAGGTGGGGGTTGGTCTGTTCTCCCACGTGCCTGGTGACAGGACGAGGGGGAATGGGCGAAAGTTGCGACAGGGGAGTTTTAGGTTGGATGTTAGGAAGTACTTCTTTACCGAAAGGGTTATTAAACATTGGAACGGGCTGCCCAGGGAGGTGGTGGAGTCGCCATCCCTGGAGGTCTTTAAAAGACGTTTAGATGTAGAGCTTAGTGATATGGTTTAGTGGAGTACTTAGTGTTAGGTCGGAGGTTGGACTCGATGATCTTGAGGTCTCTTCCAACCTAGAAATCTGTGTCTGTGTCTGTGTCTGTGTCTGGAACAGGCTCCCCTGGGAAGTGGTCACAGCACAGAGCCTGCTGGCGTTTGACAAGCATTTTGACAATGCTCACAATGATACAGTTTGATTTTTGTGTGGTCCTGTGTGGAGCCAGGAGTTTGACTCAGTAATCTTTGTGGGTCCCTTCCAGCTCAAGATATTCTATGATTCTGTAAGTTTTTAATCCTCAAAATGGGGGGGGAGGGGGGGGGGGGGAGGGGGTACTGTGGGGAGACACCCTGAAAAGAAAAATCAATGCTTCCACAATCATGGTAAAAAACAGTAATGCGTATTTTATAACACTGAACATCTGGAAGTCCTGTGTTTACTCCAGGGCCAGTAGGGGAACACACATATTATTTTATCCAGATATATTTTTCTCAAGAAAAAAAATATTTGTCACTGACACAAAGCAAAACAAAACAAAAAGCCCTATTAAGTCCAAGTAATGTGGTTAAAATTGAATTTCTCTTTTGGAAAAAAAATAAAAATAAAAAAGCCAGACCTGACTTAAAGGTTTCAAGAAATATTGAATCTTCTGATTGGTTTTGTGTTCCTTTCTGCCCTTTTCATTTGTCCCCATCCTATTGAGGCAGCTAAAGAAGACACCAAATTTTATATTCTCGATTAGATACATATTCTGTCCAAGGTGGGGACTACAGAACTGTAATCATATAACAAGATATGACTTATACTGTTAGGTGTAAGCTGTAGTCCTGCAGATGCTCTTTCCATTGCTGAGGCTTCCAGGGGTAAGGAGGAATCTTACACAGCTCTTTCAGCCATTAGCTGAGATCTGTGTCCCTCTTACTGTTAAAAATGGTTATTGTGTTTTGTCATTGTTCTCAGATGTCCTGTCCCAAAATTGGAGATGCATAGAAAACACAGGAGGATGAAAACTGTTCAAGAAAGCAGAATATACAACTAAAGGAGCATGCCAATGATACTCTGAAAAAAAGCTATAGACATTCACGTAATTTCTAGAAACTGAAAATGTTAATCAGTTCTAGTAATATCCTCAAGCAAAGCAACTTTTAAGGGGAAGAAAAAGTGTACTATTAGCTTTGCTGTAATTAAATGCTATTTCTAATGATATCTGTGGTAGTTGAAGGCACACATTTATGAGGGTAAGTATTACTTGAAAATGCTAAGGAATATGAGAAACATCAAGTATGTATTTTGCAAAAAAAGTATTATGCAAAATGAGGTTGTTTCCTTTATTTGCTTAGTGTCTTCCAGAGAATAGTTTGGATAGAAAAGTATGCTGTTAGTCTTCATTCACTTTCTCTGATCTGATTCCAAAGAGTATAATAGAATTATCTCTGATTTATAGTTGTATAAGAGCTAGCTTTTTCATGTCATGTAATTTCCAGTGCTGTAAATGCATGTGAGTGAAGTTGAAGCTAAGCCTGTGTAAAGGAAGCAGTGCAATCAATGCCTGCTTAAAGCCCTTCCTTTCCCTGCTAGAACAGGGAATGACCTCTTCAAAAGGTGACACAGAACTCAAAGAGTTCAACTTCTAAGTAGAACTACTCCTCAAGAGAGGGAAATGGAAAAGGAAGAAGCAGCAACAGTCAGGGGGAGAGGGGCAGATTTAGTAAACCTTATTTATTTATTTTTTTAATAAAACTCCAAAGTGATCTCCTAATTTGTCTGTCAAAAGATTAACACTGACTGAATATGGGATAGACCCTGATGCAGCTAACCAAACCATAATTAATGAAAACAAAAACTTATTTTCTAGTAAGGTTATCCAGATCACAGACATTTCAAACAGATGCGGAGTCCATACTTAGAAGCTTTATGTTAAGAATTCCAAAAGTCTGTCTCAATATTGACAGCACAGAGGACAAGAAAGACATTTTCTCTGAGTCTTGGATTAACTCAGTAAATAATAATTAATACATATAATTGTAATATAGTGACAAGCAGATAAACTTTATGGGAAATGTTTGAGTAAATGAAAGCTCTGTAACTGGCTTAGTATTACTGTGTGTCCTTAAACTGGAGAGGAAACTAAAATAACATGCTGTTTAATAAATATTAAAAGCTCAACCTGTTAAGTCATTAACTTCCTCATAACAATGGAAAAAAAATCAGCTGTATCTGTGATCAACTCCATGACATCTTGTTGAGTATGAATTAAAGGACTCAGGACTATGGATGTAACAGATGCTAGTTGGACTGTATTTGATCTATTTTTAACTATTTGTATAGAGGTAAAGAGGCTTTTTGATCAACAACCAAATCCAGTCAAATAAGACACTCAGCAGGAGAAACTCAAATTTGAAAACAATGTTATCACAAACAAAAATAATTTGATTTAGCAGCTAGTCATTTGTAATAATAAAGAACCAATCACTGTGATAATTTACATTATTACCCTTGCTACTTATAAAAAGACATCACCAAAGTTAATAATGACATTTAAAGAAAAATCACTTCTACATTCTCATACAGTTCTCTTAGCAGAACAACAACCTACAAATTACATTCAGGCTTAAATGGGATCACTATTCCTTAACTAAGTCAGCAATGCAATCAAAATGTGAAATTACTTGAATTTAATAATACAGTGGTGGTATTTCTTAGATACACATTAAAATGCTTTCCATTTCTCCATAAGTCTCACATGTCAAAGACACCATTATTGTTATTAAGAAAAAAAAAGGAAGGAGCAATTGCTGTAGTATATTGACACTCATCTGTAGCTTCAGATTGAAGGGAGATACAAGCAAAAGTACACTTAGCACTCTTGAACTGTGAGGGAAGTAAGTCAGATGTTTTTTTGTGTTCTCTGTCTTCAGTAATCTGATAGGCACATTTACAACTGTCAGTAGACTTCATGCCTGTTAACTACCTTAAAATTTTGGTTTCCACAAAAGTGTACTGATACCATGACATATCAAGACTGTTCTGCAATGTAGTCTTCAATAGAGTCAGTTAGGACAGTGTCCTAACCAATCCTTACCCCTATGTCTGTAGCACAAAAGTAAACAGATAAAAAAGCCTTAGAGCTCAATATCATTCTGTCCTCCAGCCATGCTATTCACCAATAAAGCAAGGAGATTGACCTAGATTATTTTTCATAATGTGGAAGTTGCTTAAACTTAACAGGTGTTGAAACTGTCAAAAATCTTTCTAGGCAATTCTGAAGTGTTGTATAGTAAAAGCTTTGGTCCTGAGGCTCAAATTATTGGCTGATTATGGGCTTTAGAAATATTGGTTGTGAAGAGGTAGGGAGACATTAACCTGGAAAAGCACTGAAGTGGTAGATAAGCCTTCACCAGTTTGGCCTTCACCAAACTATAGTTAAGTTTAAATAGTAATATATGGTTGGCACTTACCAAATGATTTTGCCAGTTTAACAATATATCAGATGACAGCCTTTTGTACAAGGGCCTGACAAAATCCACTACCAGATATGGCATATCTTTGGTCTGTTTAGAATTTTTGTCTGAGTAGAATTTGGAAAGAGCAAAGCAGAAAATTTCAAACTAAATAAAACATCTATATAGTGGTAGTAATACCCAGTTTACTATAAAGGGTGTGAAACATTATCTTGCTATAGATGACGTACAACTTTTAAATGGGTTTCATCTGCACCGTGTGCCATATTGTGCAGGATATAGCAGAATAACATTTATAATAATAAAGTTTTGGAAAACACTGGTTTTTCAGGGAATAAAGCAACAATCATTACAGAACAGCTGCACTGTGCTGATCATGCAACTAGAATGGAAGACATCAAAATGCCATTGCAGATCCTGAATGGTGAGCCATAAGAGTGAGTGAGGTAGAGAAACAGTGGAGGGATACACAGGAGCACAACCCTGGGCAATGTGAATTTGATGTCAGTTACTACTAGCATTTACTGTCAATACACAAATCACACCAATACACAGTAATCTGTACATAAGCATTTCATTTTGAGAAGCTCCATGCACCCAATGCATGAAAAACTCAGTTTCCAAAACAGCAATATGTATAGCAGGAAGCTGTTTCAGTCTAGGTAGGAGAGACTCTCTCTCTCATTCCTTCATCAAGATTCCTGTTGAAGCCCATACACAGAAGACACCTTTCTTATTTGGCAAAGCAGTACTGTTAAAACTAAAGGTTAGTTTCCAAAGGTAGCCACTCCCTTTTTAAAATAAATGATTGAACAAACCCTGAAGACTGTCAGAAAGCAAGAGTAATTACCAAATATAAATCACTACTAGTTTTGCTTTTAAAGGATATAAGATGTCTTAATAAAATCTTACAAATAGATAGTATACAGCCTCAAAAGGAAGGTGGCATTAAACATAGCCTTTTTCTAACTTTATCATACTTTCATGTGGGCTAATTAGAAAACAGGTTGGCACAGAAGCTCCAGTCTGACTGATCAGGTTTTCCTTTCAATAAATCATGATCTCCACAGAACACTGCATTTATTACACAATCTAGTGAGTGCCAGGTCACTAACTCTTTGTAAATCACTTACATTTAGGTTTTTACAGAGCACTGTTGATGTTGGTTAAAGTCTTATTTGCTGTTATTTGGAAAAATAGATTCTGAAACTGTTAACATGAGTTCCTAATATGAACAAAAATGTTCTGATATCATGGCAGAGGAAGAGACCTTTTGCAAAACTCCTTTGATCTGGAAGTGGACTAGCATCATAGAGCATCAGGCAAAATTGTATGTTCTTTGAAGAGAAGGTCATATCATATTATCATCTAAGAAGATACTATGTTACTGACTAATCCCTTTCATCTTAATGATGACCTTCTGGGAAAAGAAAATCTCTTCTGCCATGGCTTAGAAACTTTATGTAGAGATGCCTCAAATCTAGAAGCCAACAACACTTTTGGACAACAACCAAAAGTCAACCCCAAAGCAAGCCCTCAAATCCATTTAAAAGTTTTTGGTGAGAAGAGTCATTTCCTGATTGAGATTCAGATTCTAATTTCACTCCTAGGTTTTTGTTTGTTTGTTTGTTTGTTTTTCACTTAAGTAATCTCAGTGGTAAATATGGCTATGAAATATATGTGTATATGGAATATTCTAAAATCTAAGTTTCATGGCTTGGGGCTCTTTTAATAGATAGGCATATATTCATCTCCTATAAATCCTCACCAAGAGGAAATTATTCACTCTAATGTGACTATGTTGAAAAAATGAAAGATTTGTTGTTTCATAACACCTATAATAATAATATAATAATAATAAAGCTAGAACACATAGTATGTTAAAGATTTAAGTCTTCCACAAGGATTCATCCTTGTCATATTTAAAGTCACCATTTTAGAAAGAAAACCAAGCAAAGGAAAATGCTATTATGAATTCTCCAAGCAAGCTAAATTAGTTTCCATGGCAAAAATGAATCTAGTGATGATTGGTATAGCATTGATGAGGTTACTGCAGTG
Organism: Cygnus atratus; assembly: GCF_013377495.2. Taxonomy (NCBI): domain Eukaryota; kingdom Metazoa; phylum Chordata; class Aves; order Anseriformes; family Anatidae; genus Cygnus; species Cygnus atratus. The sequence goes on from NC_066396.1 coordinate 65,758,957, forward strand.
TAAAGTAGAACATGCTGGTTTCAAAAGGCTTTTATAATCCCCCTGACAATGCAATATAACATCCAAATAACCGCTATTGAAGCAGAAGTTAATGACTGGAATGCCAAAGATTCAGAGCAAAACTTCTGAAAATTATTGTAGGTGCCTTAAATGCAGTTGTTTATCTCAACTTTCCTGAAGCTACCAGCCACTTTTTTCCTATTCAAATTGTGATCCCTTTCCTCTCTTTCCTCTCTTAGGAATCTCACTTAAAAAGTATCCAACCAGTCCAAACAAGCCATTTGTCTGCTGTACTTTTTTTTTTTTTTTTTTTTTTTCTGGAAGGGAAAAGAGAACTTAGTAAAGTTAGAAAGTTACAGAGAACTGTAACTGAAAAAATGGTTTACCTAGGCTCAGACACTAAAGGAACTCAAGCATTTCTTATCTGTGTGGACTTGGGAGATGCATTCCTCTGTTGTTCCTTAGTTTCTTTGCTTCACTTTTTACTTTCTATTGCATGAGGTTTTGATTTCAGACAGTAAGTTTTAAACCTTTCAGCATCTCCATAGGCATTATCTCAAGGGAAGAAATAAAGGGAAAATGACAGGCCATCTGCATGTTCTCTACAGATAGTACTACTTTATATTGAAGGCAATGCTAGGAGAGATAAAACAAGAGTATTTTGCTTTCTACAACTACATCCTCTTTGACAGAACGCATGCATCACGAAAGTAGGTCTACAGCTTCTGAGGTATCGACTTCTTCTCAAATTATATTAATTTTGCTCACCAGTAACTGCAAGTGAGGCAGTCTTATCAATTTCATCCCAAACAAGTCTCATTTCCAGAGCTCAAATGTGCAGGTAAAGGAATTTGCACATAAGTGATGAAATTTAGAAACTCACTCCTCCACAATGCTCTACACAAAACGCTATTGGTAACACTATTATTTGTTGTTTTCCAGTGTTAATGTGTTGGTTTTACTCTGCTGGACAGCCAAGCTCCACCACAGCCGCTCTCTCACTTCCCCTTCTCAAAGGGAAAGGGGGAGAAAATACGATGCAAAGGGCTCAAGGGTTGAGATAAGGATGGGGAGATCACTCAACAATTATTGTGATGGGCAAAACAGACTCAGATTAGGGAGACAGTAAGATTTACTGCCTATTACTAACAAGCTAGAGAAGTGAGAAATAAAGGAAAGAAACCAAAAACACCTTCCCCCCTATCCACCCTCTTCCACCTCCTCCCCCTGAGCAGGGAATAGGGGAATGAGGGTTATGGTCAGTCTATAGCGCTTCATCTCTGCACCTCCTTCTCGATCACTCTTGTGTTCCCCTTGAGTTCCCCTGCTCCATGTGGGGTCCCTCCCACGGGATACAGGCCTTCCTGAACTGTTCCTGCAGGGGCTTCCCACAGGCAGCAGCTCTGCAATAACTGCTCAAAGTATGGGTCTGTACCATGGTGTCCATCCATCAGGAGCAAACTGCTCCAAAGTGGGTCCCCCATGGGCAGCAGCTTCTACCACGTCACCTGCTCCTGCATGGTCTCCTCTCCACAGGCTACAGGTCCCGCCCAGAATCTGCTTCAGTGCGGGTCCTCCACAAGCCGCAGCCTCCTTCAAGGCAGGTCCACCTGCTCCACCATGGTGTCCTCCACACGCTGCCCATGGAAACCTGTTCCTCCATGGTATACCATGGGCTGCAGGGGAACAATCTTGCTTCACCATGGTGCTCTCCACAGGCCACAGGGGAATGTCAGCTCTGGTGCCTGGAGCACCTCCTCCCACCCCTTCTTCACTGACCTTGGTGTCTGCAGGGCTGTTTCTCACTTCTCACTGTCTCCCAGCTGCTGTTGAGCAGCAGTTTTTTTTCCCCTTTCTCTCACAGAGGCACAAACAACATCACTTATTGGCCTGGCTCTGGCCAGAAGTGGGGCCCTTATCTACCATGGAGCAGTTTCTGGATTCTTGCAGAAACCACTCCTATTCCCCCCCCCTCCCCCCCCCCCCCCCATATCCCCCCAGCTACCAACACATTGCCACGTAAACCCACTACAGGTACTTAGACTACAACTGTACAGACATAAAGCATGTATACAACCAGCAAAACATTTAAGTAGGTGTTCTCTGAATGGATTTAGCAAAGTCCAGTTTCTACAGACTGGTTTCTTCAATATCAACTCCTGGGAGAATCCTGGATCCCGTTGTCCGTCAGTTGTCCTGTACCTCTTCCCTACCACAACAGACCTTACAGGATTAAAAGCCCCTTCCAATGTTCTTCATCACCAGCAGAGCAAAAGGAAGCATGTGGCTGGCTTCAAGCTAAGTGTGTGGTGGACTGACAAGCTTGCTAATGTGCTAGTTAGCAGGCCAAATGGAAGTGATACCCACTGAGCTCAGATTGCAGTTTGTTGCTCTGTAGTGCCAATCATTTGGACATCCTTTCTCTACTAATCTCTACAAAATATGTCCCTCTGTTCCTCTGCTGTGTTTGAGGTAAATTAAGTTATATGTTCACAAGTTAGTCCCATGATCTAAGGAACAGACAAGTAGGAGCTATGGTAGTTTGACACTCAGTAGTGTTTTTTTTCACCTTGGCTACCTTTTCCTAACATGAATGACCAACATGTAATATTCCAGGATATACTTCCCACAGCTGTGCAGTATTACTGTATCACTGGATTTCAGAGCCTACTGGGGAGGGGTAGGAGATTGAATAACACTTACGACAATGTTAGTTCAAAAGTCCCATTCAACTATTACAAATTCAGGACATATAACTTCATTCATTTATATTTGATTATTCCGTTTGCCTGAAATCATATGATTTAGACAAAAATATTGTCATCTTATGTAATTATTTCTGGTGTGATGCTGTCATTTTAGATGACAGAGGCAATACTTTCCTCCAGCAGACTACCATAAAATACTTCCATGGCAAGAAGCAATGAAAAAGCATACAGATTGTTTTACATTAAGAAGCAGTATCTGGCATGCCCATGAACCATCCTGAGGATCATATTACTCTTCCACAGTAGATTTGTTGACATTTGTAACTTTCGATGCATCTAAATTTCATTGTTTTTTAAAGTATCAGTAGATATGCAAGAACAAATATAGCCTGTAGCAAGTTCCAGAGTCCCACTGGTCCCAAGTTCTATTCGTTGTATGACTGCCAGCCAAGCATCAAATCTTTTCTTAATATCTAAAATTTTTTAGGATAATGTTAATTTTAAGAGATCTGGTGCAAACATCAGTTTAGGAAATTATTTTCATAAAAGAGAGATTTTACAGCTCTCTTCTTGATTTTTATGTGGCTCTCTAAACTGAGAATACCTCCACCTAACCTCTCTATCTACTCCTACAAGCAAAGCTTTTTCAAATCTCTTTCGGCTAATTTGGTTACAACAATGGAAAACGTGTAGCTGAAGTTAGGCGAATTAAACTGATCCTTAAATCTGTCTCTTTTGGTTTTACTATATTAGTTCTGAAAATTTGCAAGGACTTGACTAAGTGATAAAACAGATACAATGTACACCAGAAAACAGATAACTGGTAGGAAATCCATCTACTTTTCCCACTGGGATGAAAACTCTTGTTCTAGAAGACTGCACCTAGCTAATGGAGAAGAAGCAACATGGAGAGACAAACTTTTATTTTTTATTAGTAGTTCTATGGTAACTGTATCATGAACCTCACATTTTACAGGGAGGGATGATTGCACTGAGACTAATGACAAAAGCAAACAAAAAAAAAAAAAAAGAAAAAAAAAACTAACCATAGCTTGCCAGCAGCATGTGGAAAAGTCTAATTTTCTGTAATTGTAATTGTAATCATATAAAACTGTAACTTTATTTAAAGACAGAGGGGCAGAAAAGGGAGAACATTTACAACATGTGCATGTACATTGAGTACAACCTACCTGGAACAGAACCCAAATAAGAGTTTAAAGTAATGATATTTTAATGGCTAGAGTTTACATTACATTGTTATTGTTCATATAATATAGAAAAACAAAAGAAGAAGAAGAAGAAGAAGAAGAAGAAGAAGAAGAAGAAGAAGAAGAAGAACAAGAAGAAGAACAAGAAGAAGAACAAGAAGAAGAACAAGAAGAAGAACAAGAACAACAAGAACAAGAACAAGAACAACAAGAACAAGAACAAGAACAAGAACAAGAACAAAAACCGGAACGGGAATGGGAACGGGAATGGGAACAAGAACGGGAATGGGAACAAGAACGGGAACAGGAACAGGAATGGGAACAAGAACAAGATCAAGATCAGGAACAGGAACAGGAACAAGAACAACACTCTATTAACATCCTCAGCTTATTAGTACTCCATAAATGACACTTAATGAGTTAACCTACGGCTTCCTGATAACTTGGAAATTAATAGCTTTTATTCAAATCCTAGAGAAGCATTTCTCAGACAACTGGAAATTCACTCATGTGCGAAGCCAAAAAACTTATTTTACGTAGCAGAGCAGAGCACTGTTTATCCTTATATACATAATACTCTTTGCAAGCTAAAGCTCAGACCTCATAAAATCAATGTAGTGCAAGTTGAGGGTTAAAAGACATTAAGTGACATCTAATCCAGAAATCTAAAGCTTATAAGAATCTTTGAGCTTCATAAAGCCCTTAGAACATCTCAGAATTCTTTTTATCTGGAAAGATCTAACTGTGAAGTTAGCTCTGTGTTGTGGTTTAGCCCGGCTGGCAGCCAAACACCACACAGCCATTCGCTCACCCTCCCCCCTCCCTCTCCGGGATGGGGGAGAGAAACGGGAAAGTGAAGTCTGTGAGTTGAGATAAAGACAGTTTATTAAGACAGGGAAAAGAATAACAACAACAACAACAACAACAACAACAACAACAACAACAACAATAATAATAATAATAATAATAATAGTATTAATAGTAATAATGTGTACGAAATAAGTGATGCACAATGCAATTGCTCACCACCTGTTGACCGATGCCCAGCCTATCCCCGAGCAGCCGGCCCCCCCACCCCGGCTAGCCACCCCTATATATTGTTCAGCATGACGTCAGATGGTATGGAATACCCCTTTGGCCAGTTTGGGTCAGCTGTCCTGGGTCTGTCCCCTCCCAGCTCCTGCTGCATCCCTAGCCTGCTCGCTAGCAGGACAGAGCGAGAAGCTGAAAAGTCCTTGGCTTGGTGTAAGCGCTGCTCTACAACAATTAAAACATCAGCATGTTATCAGCGCTCTTCTCATTCTAATCCAAAACATAGCACCCTGCCAGCTACTAGGAGGAAAATTAACTCTGTCCTAACTGAAACCAGGACACTCTGCTTTTAGCTATTGGTTGCCCTAGAGACCTCAAGGGGTTTCTTCCAACCTAATTTATTCTGTAATTGTATGATTCAATGCTAGAAAGCTACTTGGTGTGGATTGTAATGGGAGGTGAACTTCTAAAGCAGTGAGTGCACAAAAGGAAGTTTACACTTGGCTAGCTGTTCACATTTGACTAAAAAAAAAAAAACGTGTGAGTTTAACTGAATGTAATATATATTACTGTATAAAGTAAAATGATCTCTAGTTTATAGTCTCTTGGCTGGAAAAGATCAAAAATAATTCTGTGATTACATAAGGCAATGACATTGCATAAAGAAAAGATATAATAAATAAGTAATACAAAATCAAGGGTATATTACATCAGATAACTTTTATTTTTGCTAAAATACTTATGTGAAAAACGCCTAGTTCCTTCACACATTTTATTCAACCATATGCTTTTATTTAGTAAACTGTAGTAAAGAGGTAAAACTGTGAGTCTGGAAATTAGACAAATGATAATGAGTACTGTACCAATAAAAGTACCATTGCAAGATATTTCCCCCAAAAAAGTGATTAAGAAATGCTGCTTATACTTAATCATTCACTCCTGGATTTGGAGCAGTTAATGATGAATAGACAGTGTTAATAAAATATTTGTACATACCAAAGAAGAAGCAATAGCCATGATTTCTTTCTGCATCATTTGCCATTTTAACACTCTAGAATGGCAAGAAAGATTTGTTATCTTTCTTTCTACTTGTAATCAGCCCTTTTGTATTTTATATATTTTCCAGTCTAGCTCACCTCTACTAGAGAAACTACTCTGCAAACTGTACAACAGCTTCTTTTTAGTGACCATTATTATCTGTATATAAGTGAAATGTAGAAATTAAAGAAAATTTCTAATATAACTATCTGGAAATACTACAGCCATTAAAAATATAATTACAAGTTGGCAGCACTGACGTTTTCTAGCACTAATGCTAGAAAGAACGGCATAATTCTTAGCAAAATGTTCCACATAATTATTACTATATAACTAATGTGTTTGACTGATTTATAAGCATAAGAATATTTGACATTAAGTTGCCATGAGTGAGACACTGAAGTAAACATACTATACAGTATACAAAGTAAAGCTTTAAAGAAGTCGTTGAACCTTTATTTAGTCCTGAATATTGGTAATAATATTCCATAATCTCAACGTACTTAGAGAGAGAGAGAGACAGGACAATATCTTCTCCCAAAAGTATTTTCATAATTAAAAAATTGAACACCTATGCTCCCTCTCCTCCCCTCCCCTCCCCCCCCGCCCTCCCCCCAAAAAAAGCAGTAGGAATAATTATATTGCATTATAGTACTTTTCTTGTAATCTGTGCGTTACACGTGTAGGTAATAGTAGTGGTTGAATTTCAGAAACATAAAGAAGTTGTTCAGTATTATATTTGGTGATTTGACCACATATTAACCTACTTCAAGTATGGAAATCATTGTTCTCCACTTACTTCAACATATTTAGAAATCACCTTCCATTTAATTTAAAATATGCTGCTTAATTTTTAAGTTACTCTTTGTGTAAATTAAAATCTTACTACGTATTTAAAATGAATATGGCAATAAGCAAAAGGTTTCTGAAGCAATAATCGTCAATTTCAGTCAGTTGAGTTGGATCAAAACAGTCCACATTAACATTTAATTAACATTTTTTGATCATGAAACTTGAGAAACTATGCTGTTCAAAGTGCTCTCAGAATTCAGGACTGCTAAGCCCCTAAAAATAGATCTAGGTTCCATATGAACTTCATTTTGTTAGGATTTTTTTTTTTTTTTTTCCTGGCCAGAACTATGCTCCTTAGTAAGCTGCAATAAGGTAAATCTTTCTTAAAGTGAACCTTTCTTGAGTTTGCTACACCAATTAGCATTACAGAAATGAGGAAAAAATAGGAGTTTATTAACTGCTACACACTGTCATACGAAGACAGCCTTAGAGAACTGGGTCTGGAAAAGAGAAGAGTGAGGGGAGAGCTCACCAATGTGTATAAATATCTGAGGGGAGGGTGTCAAGATGATGGAGCCAGTCTCTTTTCTGTTGTGCCCAGCAACAGTATGAGAGGCAAAGGGCACAAACCAAGGCACAGGAAGTTCCAGCTGAATATGAGGGGACACTTCTTTACTGTGAGGGTGACAGAGCACTGGAGCAGGTTGCCCAAAGAGGTTGTGGAGTCTCCTTCTCTGGGGTTATTCAAAGCCTGCCTGGATGCCATCCTGCACAATGTGCTCTAGGTGATCGTGCTTGGCAGGGGGGTTAGACTAGGTGATCTTCAGAGGTCCCTTAACCTCAGCCATTCTGTGAATCATAGAATCATAGAATCATATGTCTACTTGGAAGGGACCCATGCGGATCATCAAGTCCAACTACTGATTCCACAGAGGACAGCCTAAGAGTTGTAAACCATATGTCTAAGAATGCTGTCTAAGCACTTCTTGAATACCAACAGTCTTTGTCCTATTACCACTGCCCTGGTGAGCCTCATCCAGGACTTGCTATAAGGAAACCTAATCTTGATATACAGAAAAAGATTTACAGATAGTTTATTTGTTTTACTTTATAGAGGCATAAACTTTCTTCTGCTAGGGTTATTCTCTAAATGTTGCAAACAGTAGAAAGTATAGCTGAACATAATTTGTATTTAAAATAGCCTGTCACAATATCTAAAGTTGAAAAAAAAATAGGTACATTATTCAAATTCATAATACCTCTAAGAAAGGGAATAGCCTATGTGAAAAAAAAGCTTCCATGTGCTCTCAGAACAGCAGTTTATTAAATATGTAGTTCTACAACACCCTGAGAAAGGTTTGAGGGGAATAGCATCTAGTTAGTTTGAGTATTTTAGACACAGACAGGATCTGTCCATCAAGTACACAGTAGAGACTGGTCTTAACATACATATTTTCAACTGCATACTACAGAAAACCCTATTTTATTTCTTGCAGCTGAACTACATGGCTAAACATGACATTCTGTAGATTTTTTAAAAATAATTATTATTCCGTGGTGCCGTTGTGCTTTATAACTAAGGAAAAGGGAAGGAAATCTATTCCCCTGTGCAAATAAAGAGCCTCTTACTTTTGTTCCAAAGACAGAAATGCATTGTTTCATCAAAAATAAAGTCAGTACCCAGTTGTGCAATCTTCCTTCTTTATCGTAAAAGTCTTGGAAGCATTTTCTTGGAAGCATTAAAAATCAGATATTAAACTCAAAAGTTGTCGACAATGTCAGGTTAGTCTACTTGTTAAAAAAAAAAAAAAAATTTAGTAGGTCTAGTATGTGAGCTCTTATTCCTTCCTTATAAGGAGAAGAATTATACACAAAATTATATATATTACATTTCTATATACATGCAAATGGAATTGTTAAGAGATGATATAGCAGTAATTTCAAATAAAATAACATTAAAGTGGCACCAATTATCATAACGTTTTGATTACAGATACATTTGTACCTTTGTCTCTACCTGTCACAAATCTTTTGTGCTTATATTCACACTATATACTAAGCTCAAGCTTAAGTCAAATAAGGCATGTCACAGTCAGTTGAAGAGTGTTCTCTCTACCCTCCTATTCTATCTATAATAACATAATTTCAATTCAATTCATTTAAAAATCACAAACTTAGTTAAACCTCTGTAACTTTGTTGAAACACTCAAGTTATTTTAAAATTACAGTAGTGCGATAAAAAGAATCTGTTATTTGTTGTATCGTCTTTCTTTATCAGTTCACATGCTACAAATTCCACTTTTACCATTTGGAAGGTTTTGAACTAATATTTGCAGGACTGGTAACTACATTCTAATTTGTCTTCAGCCACTGCTGCTGCAGTCTTTATTGCAAAAACTAAATTGTATTTTACTAAACAGAGACTCCTAAATTTTTCAGCTAGAATTAAGAGCAAACACTAATCTGAGCAAACACAGACATTAGTATGTCCACATAAAATGCACCGAACACAGCTATCATCTTAAAGTTAACTTTGGAAAAAAAATAGTGTTATGCCTTTCAAAAAGTCACATCAAAATTTTTACTCTAAAACAACAGAATAATCTTCTTAACTTTGTGACTCAAGTCTTACTTACAAGGATTAATCCAGTTTGCTTAATTCTTCATTTTTAACTCCCAAATCCAATATATCTGCTGTACAGCAAAGCACTGTACCATGTTTTGAAATCTTTCACACAGTGAACTGAAAACATGAAGTACCATGAGCTCCTCCAGTGTCAAGAAAGTGGACTGCCAAATATGTTCCTGAGTCCTTAATGCTGTGGAATAAATATGTATCTTCAACATCTACATATATTAGATAATTTTAGGAACAGACTAAATTGACAAGTTTTGGTACCTTTCTTGTCTTCCCCTTCCCTTCCCATCACTTAATAATAAATTTATCCA